>NC_046665.1:2556440-2564676 GCF_010883055.1 Belonocnema kinseyi | reverse complement strand
AATAAATTGATGTGCCATTTACAGGCATGATAAGACGTGAAATTTATAAAAATTGTTTAAAAACACTTCTTTTTTCTATTAATTAAAAACATTTTTTCAGGTTGGCAAGATTTTAAAGACACAACCGCACAGTGATCTGGAATAGGAATTTACTGTTCATAATCACCCACAGGTCGTATTTATTAACCGATTTAAAAGTTTTTTTTTAGAAATGCTCAGCAATTAATTTTTAAGAGAATTGCGGTTTGCTTTTTTTAATTTTTTTTTCACAGAGCAACAATATATAAACAAATATAGTGACAAAATTGACCATTTTAGATTTGTGAATTTTTTTCTCAAAAAAAAACACATATAGAAACTCACTATCAGCCGGAATTATTGCACATGCATTCATGGAACATAATTAATTTTAATAATATTTAACTTAATTATTATAAACAATTTTTGTAAACAAATTCTTATTAGTGTTTTTTTTATCATAGAAAAAATCGTTTATTTCACGCTAGTTGCTAATATTTTTCATAAGAGTCATAATTTGTAACAAAAAAATTAGCATGAGTTAACAACTATTGTTCTTATAAACATTTCTATAAAAAAATTCTTTATAAAAAAGTTTTTCTCATAGCTGAATTGATTTTTCGGAACAAAAGTGATTCACAATTGCCTTTAAAGCTATTTATATAATTTAAGCTTTATCAAACATAAACAATATAGATTCCTTATAACAATTTAGTTAAAAAAGTCTCCTAACCGGCCGTTTCCTCGTAGAAAAAAATGTTTTTTTCTTCAATAATTATTAGAGTGACATTTATTGCGGTGACTAACCAACGAAATTAAATAAAGAATAATTTATATGATTGTTACAAACAATTTTATTAACAATACTATGATTTATTTTTTCACATGCAAAAAGGACGGTTTTCCACTGAAATTATCCGACAATAAACTAACGGTCATTCTAATATTGGATATGGGACATTAAATAATAATTTGCGTAATTGTTAATAATAATTTTAAAACAATGCGTGACAATCTTATTTGATACTCGTACTTTTAAGTTTCTTGGGATATAAGAATGCTGAATTTTTAAATTTCTTTTATTTGAAATTCTGTAAAGTTTTTAGTTTTAAATATTTAAAATTTCCAATTTTTAATATTTAAAATAATTTGGTTTGTCTATGCCTAATCTTATAATCTTTAAATATTTAAGGTTTGAAATTTTTAATTGTATAGTTTTAGATTGTTCAAAAGGCTTTATTTAAATGAAAAGTTACAAGCTTTAACTATAATTTACAGAAATGAACTTGCAGATTTAATTATACAAAAAATATTACAGATCGAACTATTTCTAAATTTAAACATTGAAAATTGTGGCATTTACAGATGAAATAGTTTTAAATTGAACTGAATACATGCCGGATTATCGCAACAACTTTCTAGCATATTAAAGAATAAAAGTTTAATTTAAACATTTTCTTAAAGTGAGTTTGAAATGCTGAAATGATGCAATTATTAAGTTTAAAATTCAGCAGTTTAGGAGTCTGAATTTGAAAGTGTTTTTTTAAGTATCTAAATTTGTACTTATTCAAATTAAATCGAAACAAGATTAAAAATGTACATTTTTCATACTTCAATTTCACATGGCATAATTTTAAAATAAAGAAAGTTACAGACTGTTGCCTGAAAGGGGGGCCGGGGCAAGGACAGTAGCATGGGTGAAGGGGGTGTTGGATAAGATGGAGAAGAAGAGAAGGAAGCAGGAAGAGGAATGGAGAAGGAAATATTGTAAATAGGAGAGGATGTAGGTGTAAGAAAACTGTAAATATTGTAAATAGTAGATAAGTATTATGTGTTAGCCGCGGAGGCAGAGGCTGGCAATGCGAGGCATAGCGAGAAAATAGCGACATGCGTGCGAGGCAAAGCGAAGAGTGGCGAGGCGAAGGGAAGCGAGGAAGGCTAGGCTATAAAAGTGATCGGATGATATATAAGGTGAGCCTGGATGTTTATTTTTAAGAGATAGTTGTCAGAAAATTCTGTAAAAAATGGAAGTATAAGCAAGTCAATGTTTTAAGCCCAGAGGGCCGAAAAATAAACGTTTATCTATCTATATGAGCGAACGACCCCTTGCACTGCACGGACTACGGCAATAAGTCCAGAAATATCCAGCCCTTCTCTCCCCCGCCCTTTTCATTTTCCGCATTTTTAATTTTGGAGATACACTGTAGTGCATTAAACTATTGCTCAAAAATTTTTCGCGACAGTGTCACTGAAAATCATAAACAATTACAAGTAGATGATATAAAAAGTATTAAATTAGCTATTTATAGAACCAGACGTAAATTAATTCCAAGTCTCTCTAAAGATTCGAAGGAAATACGGCACATAATTAGCGATTTAGATTTTAAAACTACATTCGTTGAGGATTTCGTAACGTTAAATAATGAGACTGAAAATTTTGTAATTTGTACAACTCAGAAAAATGTAGAGTTATTAACTCTTTCGAGGTATGTGCACATTGATGGTACATTTTATTATTGTATTAAATTTTTCACTCAACTTTTCACAGTGCACGGATTTTTTAATGGACATTATGTTCCACTTGTTTACTGTTTGTTGAAAAATAAAAAACTTCCACGTTTCAACCATGTTTTCCTGTTCTGTTCTGTTCTGTTCTGAAGAAACAAATTTCATTGTAGATTTCGAAGTAGCGATACACAACTCGATACGATCTACAAGCCCTAACGTCACTATACTTGGCTGTCGTTTTCATTTAGGTCAGTCCTGATTAAGAAAAATACGGGAGTTGGGCCTAATCAGGTATCACTGAATTAGAAAGGGTGAGGGAGAGTAGGGTTGGACATTGCTTGAGAAGGCGTAATAGAAGAGGATAGATCCTTAGTCCGTGCAGTGGAAGGGGACGTTCGCTTCCCTCAGCCAATACCTACTTATGAAGCGCGGGAGCGAAAAGTATACTACCCATCTATATATACTTAAAATACTCAGTGTGCAGAAGACTTCCACTTTGAATGGTTTAATTTGCAATTTAGTCTTAATACTTTAAATAAAAAAGGTTCACCTTTAAAAAATTAAACTTTGAGTTTTATTGACTGGTGTACATTTTTTTAACAAGGAAATGATTCCAAATTTATTCTTCGATTTTAGTGGCTACCTTGCGAATTATATAAAAACTTTATGGTACGTCAATCATTCGTAGTCGAAGTCAAGTGATACTCTAAGAGTAAGGGTTATCGAATATAACATCATTGACATCGATTTGACCGTTTAATTTAGAAGGTTAAATTATTAAAAAGATTTTTTTATTATAAGATGAACTTATGTGTTAATAATGACAATGGATAGAAAATTGAGACCTCTTTCTGATAAAAATCTTTTATCTCTAATAGTATTTTTTAATTGTTCAACTTTATTTAATTAATAACAGCCTGGATTTTTAAAAATAATAAAATAATACTTTAATCGCTTGCCTGAAGTTTCACGTTTTTAAAATATTCGTTTGCTTTTTTTAAAAATCTCAAACGATTGTGAAACCTATAACCATTTATAAAATGTTAACTACAATAAATAATCCAAAGGCGAATAATAAAAAATAACATTTTTGCTTTTTTCACTAAAATAACATCAACGTTCTTATTTTTATCCTATATCTGATTTTATATTTTCAACATTAGCACATTTTTTATATTAGCACCACTTTCATCTGGTAAGAATTATTTATAAAATGTCTATTGACTTCCTTTCGTGATATATACTGTTTAAAATTTATATTATTCCTACAAAGTGAATAACCGTCTTCAAATAATTTTCGCCACACGAAAGTGCTGCCATCACTTACCAAATTTCAAGTATCCGATTGGAAAAAATTGGATATGCCAAATGCCCAATCGTTTTCAATCGTTTTGGCACAATTAAGAAAAACGATTCGAAAGGATTGTGATATTAGATCTATCGTTTCTTATGGATCTCAATTGATTATTTCTAGAAGGATATATTTTTTATTTAAAGATTCGGAAAAACATGTTTTAAAAATGCTTGACAGAGAATTGTGAGAAGGATGTTTAATGCGCGCAATCTAAAGGTTTGAATACAACTAAAAAGTTTTGAGATAAGGTCCTTCCAGTTAAAGACCTAGGGTTTCTATTGTACCTATGCATTTGACCTTTCCCTCTTCCTCACCCACCTATCACACAAAAAACTGCGATACGGGTATGAAGCACGTCCACGAGATAGAAGAGCTCGGAAGAAAGCTACAAGAATTTGCACTTCTCTTCTAACGTATTGTAACATTTTTTTACATTCACAGAATTGGTATGTAATACTTGAACCACATAAAAACTCACCAAAATAGTATTAAATTGTATGAGACAAATCAAAAATTTTATGTAGGATATACTCTAGTCTAAAGAAATATTCACATAAATAATAAAAATTGTTTCAAAAATAAATTAAAGTCAGGATAACAGAAATTGTTTCAAAAAATTTATTGGCCCTTTGTCAAAAAAAAAAATCAGATCCGTACTTTTGAAGTGAATTTCCAACCCCTCCACCAGTCTGGTTTCCGCTCATTGACGAGAGAAGAAGGAGAAGAAGGCTCATATCTTAAAACTCGAGACACTCTTATGTATGATATTGACAATTGATTAATTAACAACACTCCAGTCGGCGTCCATTGAAACGCTCTCCTCACTGTGTGGCTTTTAAATAGGCAATTTTAGATTGATTGATTGATGCTCGTAATAGGTCGATAGATTCTGGTATATCAGACACATCAAGTTGATTGATCAACAAATTTGCTCTCTGTGAAACACATGTCACAGAGCTCAAACACAGTTTCCTGCCCAGCAGGAATTAGTCCGATAACGTTTCGGAAAGCGCCAGCCGTGGCCGATCCTCGGCCACCTCAATCAAAGGAAGCAGTAGCACGTCGAGAACGCCAGTCATTAGCATGGATCTGTTAGATGCAAAAGCAATCCATAATACCCAAAAGCCTAATTTTAAAAAACCTACAGGGCCAGGAAAAATACACCCAATTTATGTTATTAAAGAAGAAGGTACCCACCCCTACTCAGTTCTAGATAGGCTACTAAAAGATTCGACGCAATATAATCCGATAGTATACAATCTCGGATTAGATATTTATTCTGTTAGAGTGTCATATATGGAAGATTATATAAAAATCATCTCCAACCCAGAGCTTCAAGGCTTTCAGTATTACTTATATAAAAGTATTGACTCTCCACCCATTAAACTAGTCATTCGAAATATCACCATCGCCTTCCCGGAGGACTCAGTTCTCTCCGAACTCAAACACGAAGGGTTCAAATTACGTCAGTTGCTCGAATGAGGAACCGACAAACTAAAAAGGCATTACTAATGCTTCTGGTGACGTTGGCGAAAACCCCTAAAGCAAAAGACCTCCTCAATCTGCAGTCTATTGCGTTTGTAAAAATAAAAGTAGAGCCATACGTTAAATCTAAGAAAATCTCACAGTGCTTTAAGTGCCAAGGGTTCCATCATGTCTCGGACGTGTGTCATGCCACTCCACGCTGTGTAAAGTGCGATGGCACGCATCAGAGTAGCACATACAAAAAGGATTCCGAATTACCGGCCACTTGCGCTAACTGTGCTGGAGACCACCTTGCTAACTACAGAGGTTGTTCTGCTTTCATAAAAGACTCCAGAAAACCTTCAATTATTAATTCAAAAACAAATAAAGAAACGGCTCCTGATAAAGCAGCTGTAAAGACAGCACCGAAAAATCCTACTTTTGAATACACCTCACCAGTTGCTGTCCAGCCACAGAAAAAATTAAAACTTTACAGCGCTGCCATCGCATCTACTTCAGAAGCGCATGCGATCAAAATTCAAACTGTGCAACCACCCGAAATACCGAAAGTTACTAGCACTCGCGGTAAACCACCTATTGCCAAGAAAATTCCAGGCCCACAAATTAAAATAATTGCAACTGTTATTCCCACGAAAAATACAACCTTTAAGGATATCAAAATAAATCTTGTAAATCTATTAAAAGGAACAATAACTTTAACCACTGATATTGTGGGAGGAAAAATTAATATTACCAAAGCTATAAATTCCACAGCTGAGATTACGAGTCAAATACTTTCACTTGCTATAAAAAATGGCCATCTTCAATAACAATACTCTAAAAATAATGTTTTTGAATGCTCAGGAAATCCTTAAAAAAGGCATGAATTAGCCACATACCTGTATAAAAATAAAGTAACAATTTGCTTGTTCAGTGAAATTTCACTTTGCGAATCCATAAATATCAATCTAGTTCGCCGCTACAAATTATATCGGAATTATAATATAAATTATATATATTCCGATATAAATTATATCGGAATAAAACACTTATAGAGGCAGTGCGATCGTAATTCAAATAAATATTGACCGCCACGAACTAATAATTCCTGAATTTGAAGCCCTTGAAGCTACGGCTATACAAATAAAAATTCAAGGGAAACCGTATGACATCGTCTCGCTCTACCAGACTCCCTCTCAAAAATTTACAAGAAATGACTACAAAAAAATATTTAACCTTGCACCCTCAGTAATTGCTGCAGGGGAACAAAATGCTAAGCACTTAGCTTGGAATAGTAAATCAACCAACAAAATTGTAAAACATTTGTTTGAATTTATAAAAAACCATTACCTGCCTGTCTCTGCACCAAACTCGCATCTCTTCTTCTCCTATAACATCAAACATAAATCTGACCTCATTGACCGACCAGTTCTTCTAACCCTCCTTACTAACTGTAAAAAAGGTTCGATCGCGCCTTGCTATAACCCTGCAAAATCAAATTGGCAAACATTCAGCTTGACCCTAGAAACTCACGTTAAATTTGAACCTACACTAGCAACCACTACTCACATCGACGAATCCGTATCTAATCTAACCTCTAGCATAAAAACTTCCATTAACGCTTAAGTCCCTGACACTACCATTAAAAATACGATCTACCTCTCAGCACTGAGATTGCAGACCTTATCCACACCCGTAATAAACTTTGCCGAACATATCAAAAAAATTAAAGCTGCATTCTTGAAAACATAATTAACCGCCTTCGGAAAACCATTACAATTAATGTTCGAAAACACCGATGTAAAAACTGGAAAATAGAAGTCGGTAAACTTCAAATTAAACATAACTCTATATATCGTAAAACTAAAGTTCGAACAAAGCCACGAAATAATATTCCACCTCTCAAAAAAATCGGATCAAACGTTTGCGCTTTCTCCTGCCGAAAAAGTAAAGCTTCTAGCAGCAAATTATGAAAGTAACTTCGCTCCACACGACGAGCCATCTGACCCTCAAAACATTGCTAAATGCGACAAAATTGTTTCCGACATTCTCAAAACCCAAGCACCGAAAATTTCATTTAAAAAAACCTACAAGGAATTATCCAAACAAATAAAAAATACGAAAAGTAAGAAAGCAGCCGGCCCTGACTTAATTTCAAATGTTGTCCTCAAAAAGCTTCCTATCTCGTCCCTTACTCTCCTTGCCACTATCTTCAATGCTTGCACTCAGCTAATCTACTTCCCTAACTCATGGAAGACAGCTCACGTTCTAGCTTTTCAGAAAAAAAGTCAAGGATCCATATCATCCAACCAGCTACGGGACCATTAATCTTGTTACTAAAATGAGCAAAATTTTTGAAAAAATAATACTCACTCGCGTAAAACTTCACCTCGAGGAAAACAGCAGCCTTAAACCGCAATAATAAGGTTTTAGAAAAAGTCACTCTACGCAGTACATGATGCTCAAGCTAACTGAATCCATTAACTTAAATTTCAATCGAAGAAAACGTACCGGAGCTGTCTTTCTCGATGTAGAAAAAGCTTTTGATAGTGCCTGGCACGCAGGACTGCTCAGAAAACTAATAAATTACAATTTCTCAAGAGGGCTCATCCTCTTTATAAACACTTCTCTTTTTAACAGAAAATTCTCAGTCAAAATAGGCCAGCCACTTTCAAACCAAAAATCTATCCAAGCGAATGTGCCTCAAGGCAGAATTCTAGGTCTGGTATTCTTTATTACGAGGGTAGTTCAATAAGTCCTTAGAATGAAGTATAAAAACAGTTTTTTTTTGGTAAATTTTTTTTTATTTTTCAACATAATCTCCTTGGAGCTCTATACACTTGGTCAATCGCTTTTCAAGTTGTTTTAATCCTTCAGAAAAGTGCGTTTTCG
>NC_046665.1:2509917-2556340 GCF_010883055.1 Belonocnema kinseyi | reverse complement strand
TCTAGTTGGGAGTGGTGCTGACTGAAAACAGATGATTTGGAGCGATTCGCGCGCCATCTGTTGGTCATTCTAAGGACTTATTGAACTACCCTCGTATCTACGTAAACGACATCCCTGATGTCACCGAAGTTACAACTGGAATATCTGTAGACGACACCGCACTATTTACTTCTTCTTGGTCAGTTCCGAAAATATTAATATTACTTAACCAAGCTCTTGAAATCATTGAGGCATGGGATCAGCATTGGAGAATAAAAATGAATGTGGAAAAATCAGAATCAATTATTTTCTCATTCAGAAGGCCTGCTAAACTCGATCCACCGAAATTGTTTACCGAACCAATATAATGTAAAAATTCAGTAAAATTCCTAGGGCGTAAACTTCACAAAAGTCTTAAATTGAAAGAGTATATTGAGGAAACTAAGGGAAAAGCCCTCGGAGTCATATCAGGCTTAAATCCTATTATTAACAGATACTCGAGTTTAAAACCTGATTATGGAATTCTAATCTACAAAACGTTTATCCAACAAATCATAAATTATGCATTTACAATATGGGGAGGCGCGTCAAAAGGTAATATTAATCACATTCAGATAATACAAAATAAATTTCTCAGGCTTATCACAAAAACCCCTAGATATACTAAGAACTCTGTCCTTCACAGAGAATTTCAACTCATACACATTTTAGAGTATATCAAAGAAACCGCCACTAAATTTCACGAATCTGCATCAGTATCACCTTTTAAACATATTTCCTCTCTGGGGGATTATACTTTTGATCAGGTCGAGGTGGCCCTGCCAACCCCCGACCTACCAGCAACTTTCTTTTTCTTATAAACCTCTGCCCCACTTTCTTCTCTTCTTCTTTACTTATCTTTTCTTCTAAAAAATAAAGTAACAGATTTTTGTGGGTTTTTCCTGCTCGTTTTTATACTATACAATGTCTGAGTTTTAAAGACAAGTATAAAGAATGAGTGACGGTGATGATCAAGATTATAGTGAATGTTCTTTACAAAACGTTTTGCAATAACAGAATGCTGTATAAAAGTAAAAAGTACTGAACGAGGAAAAATCTTCTGAAAGAGAAGTTGTTAAAAAAGTGAAAAAACCGCGTTCGAATCATCTTATTCTGTCCAGGGCTTACGAATAAAATAATTCTGCTACAAAAAAACTCTTCGTTGGTTCGGAAATCCAACCCAATGCCCGTTTTAAATCAGTTCTACGGTATATTGGTAATAATTTACGAGGGTTATCTTTACGGCTGTAAGAATAGACGCAGCTAGTAAATAAATTTCATGTCATCGCATCATTCTTTAAAGATGGATGTAATAATGCTATTGTGGATTTTCCGATTTTTATAAATGGATACGAGCTTGTGTTCACTACTTCATACTCGGCAAAAGCTGTTTTGCTTGGAGAAATCAACGAGGATGACGAATGCATAGGACCAAATGGTGCGTCAAAAGGAAAAAAGCTAAATATTCACAAGGAGTCGTGACGCACGTGCCGACATTTGAAGGGCTTGTCAATGTGATTGTTTACATCGATGAACGAGTTGGGCGTTTGGAGAGGATTGTGGTGGATGTCGAGCATTGTAAATATATACTTTTGGAGGAGCGGTGTAATTACTTCAAGTGGAAGAATATGAAACATCCATCCAATTAATTTATAAAGTATCTTGTCAAGGCAAAATACGACTTTTTCAAGGGAAAAGTTGAAAATAAACTACCCTCATCATTTGTTAAACTATATCTAGATATAGTTTTTCTAGAATTTTTTCTAGAACTTCCCGGTAATAAACGCTGAATAGAGAAAAATTAATTTTTCAGCTTGTAGCGTAAAAGTAAAGATTATTCTATTATTTTGAATGCGCGATTTTTTCATCTGCTTAAAATGTCATTATAAGAATAGGATATCTCCGAAACTAATTAAATTCTATTTCCATAGCGGTCGCCGCATAGGATCCTGTTCCGGAAAAAGAGAGCGTGATTTCAATGTATTTAATTCCTTGTAATTGCACCGACAGATACACCTCACAGAGATATCTTCTATAAATTTGAATATTCGTCGAAATAAGTTATAGAAAGATTTAAAAATAAAAAATAGGTTAATGAAATGCTTTCGTTAAATTCTACAAAGTCGATTGAGAGAAATAGGATTTTCACTTTTCCTATCCCCATGGGGATTTTTAGACAGAGAAAAATAGCGTATTCATAGGAATAAAAATGCTTAATTTTTCTAAATTTAACCATTATTACTAGGTTGTTTCGAAACTTTTGTCCATATGACACGCATGAGATGCATGCAAAAATTCACCATGTTCGCCCACATTTTGTGATTGTAACTGAAGTGCGTGCACAAGGTGTGGCACAATGCGATCCAGTGCTGCCAGAACGAGCTACAAATTTACCCCCACCATACCTACCGATTGGGAGCCGCAAAACAGAAGATGCATGATTACCACTGTAAGTTAAGCCGAAAATGCACGATCGACTTCGGTTTTCTGCTGTACGATGATTCCCGATCTGAAGGCCTCGGAAGACTTCGGTGGTCTTCTTATTATATCTCGATCCCCATTTGAAAGAAATTTAAGAAATTGGCGAATTTAATGTTTCGCGTAATTCTTCATTTTATGCATGAGTTGATTTTGAGGTTATGTTTTTCAGGTGTATAAAAAATGCAGAATATATATTATTACTATTATTTATATTATTCATGTTAATATATATAATTATAAAATATTATATCAATATTAATGACTGGTTGACTAGTTATAATTGAAAATAGTTTAAATTTTAACTAAAACAATTAGTTTTCTGCCAACAAAAATTTTTTGAAGAAAATACATAATTTAAAAAAAAGTGGTTAAAATTTTTTTTAATAAAATAGTTAAATTTTCATCCAAAAGGCTGAATTGTATACTAAAAAAAGGAATTTTTAATAAAATACATGAATTTTGTACAAAAGAAATTTATCTTCCACCAAGACTAATTTTCTATACAAAAAATCAATGTTTAATTATAATTAAATTTTCAACAAAAAAGATTAATTTTCTACCAAGAAAGACGAGTATTTAATAAAATACAAAAATTTTTAACTAAAAAAATCACTTTTCAATGAAACATAGAATAGTTAAATTTGTAGTTTAAAAAATTGATTTTTAACCCAAAAACAAAAAGAATATTCTACAAAATAGTTAAATTTTCAGAAAACAAATTTTTCCAACTAAATTGATGGATCATCAACCAAAAACATCTTTTAAAGATTTCTAAAGTACTTTATAATTTTTTTAAATAAACCTTCTAAAGTTGTTTAAATTATTTGAAATTCCTTTCAATTATAAAAATAAGTTGAAAATACCTCGACATCTTTTATAACATCCTCAAATATTTAAAATCATTTAAAATCTTTTCAAATCTCTTGAAATTTCTTAAAGCTCTTGAAAATTCCTTAAAATTTCAAAAATACCCGGAAATATTTCAAATCCTTTAGAATCTTATACTAAACTATTATAATCAATTGAAAATTCCTTGAAATCTATTGAAATATTCTAAAATATATCGAATACTTTAAAATCTCATATTAAATTAATATAATCAATTGAAAATTCCTTGGAATCTTCTCAAATTCTCTCAGAATATTCAAATCCTTTAAAATCTCTCCAATTTTTCAAAAATCCTTCAAAATCTTCTGAAATACCTAGAACTTTTTTTTAAATTTCTAAAGTATTTTGGAATTTTTTAAAATAATCCTTCTACATTTATTTAATTCTTTAAAATTCTTTGAAGTCATGAAAATAAATTGAAAATTCCTTTGAACTCTTTAAAAACATCCTCAAATATTTAAAATCCTTAGAAACCATTTGAAGCCTCTTGAAATTTTTTAAAGCTCTTGAAAGTATTTTGAAATTTTAACATACCCTAAAATATTTCAAATCCTTTAAAATCTTATATTAAATTACTACAATCAATTGAAAATTCTTGGAGTATTTTTAATTTCTCTCCGATTTTTCAAATCCTTCATAATCTTCTGAAATACCTAGAACTTTTTTTTAAGATTTCTAAAGTACTTTGGAATTTTTTTAATTCTTTGAAATTCCTTTAAATTATCAAAATAAATTGAAAATACCTTGACATCTTTCAAAACATCCTCAAATTTTTAAAAACCTTAAAAAATTTTGGAAATTCTTGAAATTCTTTAAAGTTTGACACTAAAATTTAGAAAACTTCCGGCTGTAGAAACCGTAAGCTTTACAAAATTCTGATTATCAAGTATCAGAAATTAAAAATTTTTTTATTTTCCTACTTAGTTCAGCGAGAACGAAATTTACAGGATCTCCTTCATATTACTATTAATCTCAAAAATCTCAAGGAAAAAATTTAAGTTGGCCTTTTTCGTAAAATACGTCTATCAGTTTTTTCAAAAATGAACGTTGTTTTGACAGGTTCTTAAGAAAATAATTGATGAAAAATAAAAAAATATTTATCTCATATTTTAAATTGGAAAATAATATTTTACGGCTTTTAAACTAAATAATAGACTTCCGTTTCCGGCATGAAAGTGTAAAGTAGTGGGAACTGTGGATGCTGAGTTTTTCTGATATTGTGGTGAAATTTGAGGTGAGTGGATTGTGGAAGTGTGTGGAAGGGTGTGGAGGTGAGAGATCTAATTGAGGGATTGTGAGATTGCAAAGGGGAGGTAGATATTTTGGAGATTGAGACAGATTTGTGTGGAAGTTTGTTTGGAGATTTGTGACAGCGACGATAGAGGCAGGGAAGATAGAAGGCGGGAAAATTTGAATTTTATTAATGGCTAGTGGAGCGAGTATCTCCTCGGAAGAAAGAAAATTAGAGCAGGAAGTGTTCAGTACGCCGAAAGAGATAAAGGAAAGGAAAGCAAGGGGGAAGTATAAAAAATATATAGAAAAGGAAAGATTAAGAGCAAAAAGCGTAGGGTCCATAGAAGCATTTATCAAAAGGAAGAGAGGGGAGAGGGAAAGAAGTGAAGAGAAGGAAGATATCGGGGCGAGTATAAAATACCAGAAAATGTTTAGATCGCCGCCGGAAAAACAGAGTTTAGTAGGGAGAAGCGAGAACAGGGAGGGTGCCGACGGTAGCGGAGATGAAAATGAAATGTCGATGAAAGAAGAAAGGCTAATGGAAATTAGAGAAGTGATGATAGAGTTAATGGGGATTTATGAAGAAAAGCAGGAGAGAACGGGAGAGGAATTAGAGAAGGAAATTAGGCGGGAAATGGCTGAAGTTAAGAAAGAAAGAAAAAAATGGGAAGAAATCAGGGAAAAGTTGGAAAAGAGGATGGAGTCATTGGAGCAAAAACTAGAGAAGTAGGAAAAAGTTAATAATACAAAGGTAGAGGAGATAAGAGGTAGGATGAAGAAACTTGAAAGCTCAAACGGGAATTGCAGTGGGGGCGAGAGTGGGAATAAGGAGATAGAAAGGCTGAGAAATATAGAACAAAGAATAGAGAGGAAAGAGAGGGAAGAAAGAAAATTAAACATAGTGATAAAGGGTATAAGATTAGAGGGGAAGGAGCTGAAGGAAGGGGCAGACGAAGTACTAAAAAGGATTGATGCTACGGTAAAGATAGAGGAAATGCGAGATATAGGGAGGGAAGTGAGAAGAGGGGAGATAATGGTACTGGTGAAACGAAACAAATGGGAACATAAGAGGGAGGTGATGACAAAGAAGAGGTTATTATGTGGTAGTCCGGAGAGAATAGAGGATGATTTGACATGGGTAGAAAGGAAGATGCAGTATAAATTAAGGAAAATAACGGAAGAGGAAAGAAAAAAGGGAAAGAGAACATGGGTTAAGTATGGGAGAATTCAGATAGATGAAGTATGGTGGGATTGGAATGAAGAAAGGGAAGAGATAGTAAGAAATAAGGTGCAGGGAAACTAGAAGAGGAAGGAACGGGAGATAGGAAAATAAGAAATAGTTAGAAGGAAAAAAAGATGAGAAACGAAAGTAGGGAAGAATGGCAGATTTGTTACTGGAATATAGCAGATTTAGAGAGAAAGGATAAGGAGTTTATGAGAAATTTAACACAATGGCATGTAGTCATAATAATGGAGACGTGGGTAGATGAAAAGGAATGGGAAAGAGTAAGGGGAAGGTTACCAAGTGGTTACAAATGGCAAGTGCAAAATGCAAAGAGGAAGAACAAAAAAGACAGGGCAATGGGAGGAATGGTGATGGGAGTAAGGAATGAATGTATAACAGGGAAAGATAAGAAAGACAGGAATGAACAAAAATAAGGAGTAATAGTAGAAGAGGCTATGATGGGAGGAGAGAAGTGGAAGGTAGTGGGAATTTATGTAAACGGTGATATGCAGGAAAAAGCAGAGGAGATTAAAGAAATGATTGAAGAAAATAAAGAAGAGATTAGGAAGATAATAGGATACAGAGGAGGAAGGGAATGGGGAGAAGAGAAAGGAAGAAAATCCAAAGATAAGGTACTAAATGGGGAGGGTAAAAAGTTGTTGAAGAACTTGGAGGAGTTGGGATGGTATATCTTAAACGGGAATATAGAAGGGGATGAAAAAGGAGAATATACACGCTCAGGAAGTGAAAGGGGAACGGTAATTGATTATGTGCTGTGGATGATGGGGTAAGAGAGAAGGTTAAGAAACTAGAAGTAGGAGAATGTATTAATTCGGATCACTTTCCCTTAATAGTGACATTAGAGGGACAAAAAAGGAATAGCAATATGAGTAAAAGGGGAGCAAATGTAAAAAGTGTAGGAAAAGGGGATTGGTCAAGGAAAGGAAAAGAACAGTTCAGAAAAAAAAGAAATATCAAAATGGGAGAGGGAAATGTGGACGAGGAGATGGAAAAAATGATAGGAGAAATAAAAATTGGATTAGAGTGCACAAACAATAATGAAATTAGTAAAGGGGGGAATAGAAGTGAGTGGAATGAGGACTGCAAAGAGAAAAAAAGGAGGTCAGAAAGGAATTAAGAAAGTGGAGAAAAGAAAAAAGTAATGGGGAAGAATATAGGAAAAAAAAGAAAGAGTATACTGAATTGTGTTATCAAAAGTAAGAGGAAGAGAATAAAAGGTTTAAGGAAGAGGCGGAGAAGGCTAAGACGGGAAAAAAGGTGTGGAAGGTGGTAAGTAGAGAAAGAAAAAGAAGAAAAAGAGTAAACCAAGATATTGAAATGATAGAATGGAAGAAATATTTTTTGGATTTGCTAGGAGGAGTAGAGGGAAAAGTTGTAATGGGAGGAAAATATGGTAGAGAAAGAGACGAGGAAGAGGAAATTTCAAGGGGAGAAATAGTTAAAGTTTTAGGAATAATGAAGGATGGAAAGACACCTGGTATAGATGAGATCCCAAATGAAGTATGGAAATATGGAGGGGAGGAACTAGAGGAATGGGCATGGATAATGTGTAATAGAGTATGGAA
This sequence comes from Belonocnema kinseyi, assembly GCF_010883055.1. Taxonomy (NCBI): domain Eukaryota; kingdom Metazoa; phylum Arthropoda; class Insecta; order Hymenoptera; family Cynipidae; genus Belonocnema; species Belonocnema kinseyi. Next base: position 2,548,909 of record NC_046665.1, on the reverse strand, counting down.
AGGAGAGGGGTGGCCAGAGTTATGGAAAGAAGGAGTAGTTATACCAATATTAAAGAAAGGCAAGAGAGAGGAGGTTAAAGATTATAGGGGGTGACGTTGATGCCAACACTGTGTAAAGTATATGTAACTATTTTGTCGGAGAGATTGAAGATAGAAGTTAAAAAAAAAGATCGAGTGACCGAATCACACAGGGTTTAGAAAAGGAATGGGGGTAATAGACAACATATATGTTCTGAACTATCTAGTAAATAAGAGAATTAAAAGGGAAAAAGCGGCAATGATAGCAATGTTCGTGGACTTAAAGGCGGCGTTTGACTCATTAGACCGAGGCGAAATAGACAAAGTTATGGTAAAGAAGGGGATAAGAGAGGGATTAATAAAGAGAGTATCAGAAATTTTTAGGGAGACAAGAAGCAGGGTAAAGGTAGGAGAGCAAGTAGGAGATAGTTTCTGGTTGGAGAGAGGTGTGAGACAAGGGTGTCCTCTGAGCCCACTTTTATTTCATTTATTAATATCAGACTTGGAAGAAGAAATGAGGAGGGAGCGTTGGGGAGGAGTTACGATAGGGAAGGAAAAGATATATACACTGGCATACGCAGACGACATAGTGTTGATGGCTGAGGATGAAGAAGGAATGGCGGGATTAATTACAGGATTAGAGAAATACTTAGATGGGAAAAAGCTGAATGTAAATGTATAAAAGACAAAGATAATGAGGTTTAGAAAAGGAGGAGGAAGGAAGAATGAATGGACAGGGAGATGGAATGGAATAAAGTTAGAAGAAGTCAAAGAGTATAAATATTTGGGATATATATTGCAGACGAATGGGGATCATACAGCTCATGTAAGAGAAAGGATACAAAAAGCAGCAGGGGTAATGAAACAGATATGGGGAATAGGAAATCGGAGGTTCAAACAAAATTGGAGAAGGAGAATGTGGTTATTTGATACACTGGTATGACCGGTTTTAGGTTATAGAGCAGAGATATGGGGATGGAAAGAAAGGAAAGATATTGAGAGTTTACAAGAAAGGTATATAAGGTGGACACTAGGGCAAGACTGGAGGACACCAGGATATATGGTGAGAGAAGAAGCGCAAAGGGATAAGTTAAGTATTAGAGCGGGTAAGAGGGCATGGAAATTTGAGACAAAGCTGAGGGAGGGAAAGGGAGGGGAGTTGGCGAGAAAGTGTTTGATGGAGGTAGAAGAGAGGAGAGGGAGGGCGATCGAATTAACGAGATGCAAAGAAGAAAGGAGGGAGTTGTTTAATGATAGAGAAATAGAAGACGGGACTGGAGTAAAATATGAAGAATTGGAAAAAAGGGAGAGGGAAAGACAATTAACAGAAAGATGGGGGGGGGCGATTGAGGAATCAAAATACAATAAATGGTATAAGATGATAAAAAAGGAAGGGCTGCCAAAGTATTTAGAAAAGGGATCGATTTAGATTGTTATGAAAAAGGATTTCATGACTTCTATATTTGATTTATTGTTATATTACTTCCGATTAGCTTAAATTGTTGTATTGATTTCGCGTTGAATTGTTAAAGTGTTCATAAAGTTGTAATGATTTCAAAATTAAGCATTCCCTTGCAGATTTGTAAATATTGTAAATTTGTAAATATTTGGTTTTAATGGTGGATTAGGCCAACTGGGGAAACCACCTTAAAAAAGCGCGCCTACGAATCTACCTCTGTGGTGGTGTGGAAAAGAGGAAAATATAAATATACATTATACAACATACTTTTAAATTTTAAACGCTTTCAATTTCTTTATGATTATTGATTATTTATAAATAAGCTTCCTAGTTTAAAATTCAAAATTTGAAGACTTGCAATCTATCGAATTGACAATTATTCTTATTTAATAGTTGAACACTTTCGTAAATTCAATTTTGAACGCTTTATTCAGCTTTAAATTTTAATTGATCCCATTTTCAAAACTCTATTCTACAAAAATTTCAACATTTAACTTTTTGAAATTTTTCTGCTTTCTGGATTTCAATCGGAGGCTTTAAAAAATTCCAAGCAATTTCAAATGATGTAAAAAGATTTTAAATATCTGAGGATGTTTTAAAATATGTCAAGGGATTTTTAACATATTTTTGTAATTTTAAGGAATTTCAATGAATAAAAAACATTTTAGAAGGATTATTTTTTAAAATTCCAAAGTACTTTATAAATCTTAAAAAAAAGTTGTAGGTAGTTCAAAAGATTTTGAAGGTTTCGATATATTTGAGAGTATTTTAAAAGGTTCCAATGAATTTTCAATTGATTACAGAAATTTAATATGAGATTTTAAAGGATTCGAAATATTTCAAAGTATCTTTAAAATTTCAGGATATTTTCAAGAGCTTTAAAAAATTTCAAGAGACTTCAAATGGTTTTTAGGGATTTTAAATATTTGAAGATGTTTTTAAAGAGTTTAAATGAATTTACAAATTCAATTTATTTTTATAATTTCAAAGTATTTCAAAGAACTAAAGAAAATGTAGAAGGATTATTTTAAAAAATTCCAAAGTACTTTAGAAATTTAAAAAAAAAGTTATAGGTATTTCAGAAGATTTTGAAGGATTTGAAAAATTGGGGAGAATTTTAAAAGATTTCAAATAATTTTCAACTGATCAAAGAAATTTAATAAGAGATTTTATAGGATTTAAAATACTTCAAGGTATTTTTCGCATTTAAAGATATTTTTAAGAGCTTTAAAAAAGTTCAAGAGATTTTAAATGATTTTGAAGGATTTGAAAAATTTGAGGGAATTTGAAAAGATTCCAAGCAATTTTCATTTGATTACAGTAATTCAATATGATATTTTAAAGGATTTGTTATATTTTAGAATATTTTAATAGATTTCAAGGAAATTTCACTAGGCTATAATGATTTAGTATGAGATTCTCAAGGATTTGAAATATTTCAGGGTATTTTTCACATTTCAAGGAATTTTCAAGAGCTTTAAAAATTTTCAAAAGATTTCGAAAGATTTTAAAGGATTTTAAATATTTGAGGATGTTATAAAAGATTTCAAGGAATTTTCAACTAATTTTTATAATTGAAAGGAATTTCAAAGATTTTAAACAACTTTAGCAGGTTTCTTTAAAAAAATTGAACAGTACTTTAGAAATCTTTAAAAGATGTCAAGGTGTTTCAAAAGATTTTGAAGGTTTCGATATATTTGAGAGTATTTTAAAAGGTTCCAATGAATTTTTAATTGATTACAGAAGTTTAATATGAGATTTTAAAGGATTCGAAATATTTCAGGGTATCTTTAAAATTTCATGATATTTTCAAGAGCTTTAAAAAATATCAAGAGATTTCAAAAGGTTTTTAAAGATTTTAATTATTAAGGATGTTTTTAAAGAGTTCAAAGGAATTTTCAATTTATTTTTAAAATTTAAAAGAATTTCAAAGTATTAAAAAAAATTTAGAAGGATCATTTTTAAAAATTCCAATGTTTCGAAGAATATTCAATTGATTATAGTAATTTAATATAAGACTTTAAAGGATTTGAAATATTTCAGGGTATGTTAAAATTTTAAGATATTTTCAAGAGCTTTAAAAAATTTTAAGAATCTTCAAATGGTTTTTAGGGATTTTTAATATTTGAGGATGTTTTTACAGAGCTCAAAGAAATTTTCAATTTATTTTTATAATTTCAAAGAATTAAAAATATGTAGAAGGATTATTTAAAAAACTCCAAAGTACTTTAGAAATTAAAAACAAAAGTTCTAGCTTTTCAGAAGATTTTGAAAGATTTTTAAAAATTGGAGAGAATTTTAAAAGACTCCAAAGAACTTTCAATTGACTAAAGAAATTTCATAAGAGATTTTAAAGGATTTAAAATATTTCAGGGTATTTTTGAAATTTCAAGATATTTTCAAGAGCTTCAACAAATTTCAAGAGATTTCAAAAAAATTTAGAGGATTTGAAAGTTTTGAGAGAATTTGAAAAGATTCCAAGGAATTTTCAATTGATTATATTAATTTAATATGAGATTTTAAAGTATTAGATATATTTTAGAATATTTCAATATATTTCAAGGAATTTTCAATTGATTTCAATAATTTGTTATGAGACTTTAAATGGTTTAAAATATTTTATGGTATTTTTAAAATTGCAAGGAATTTTCAAGAGATTTGAAAGGATTTTAAATATCTTAGGATATTTTAAAACATCCAAGGAATTTTCAATTCATTTCAATAATTTCAAGCGATTTGAAAGAATTTTAACGATTTTTTTTTCACATTTCCTGGTTAAAGGTGGAATTACTTTGTTAAAAATTTAGTTTTCTTGGTTGATGATTCATCAATTTAGTTAAAAAAATTTGTTTTCTGAAAATTTAACTATTTTGTAGAAAATTCTTTTTGTTTTTGGTAAAAAATCAATTTTTTTAACTACAAATTTTACTATTCTATGTTTCATTGAAAAGTGATTTTTTTAGTTGAAAATTTTAGTATTTTATTGAATACTCGTCTTTCTTGCTAGAAAATTAATCTTTTTTGTCGAAAATTTAATTATGATTAAACATTGATTTTTTTTTTACAGAAAATTAGTCTTGGTGGAAAATAAATGTCTTTTGTACAAAATTCATATATTTTATTAAAAATTCCTTTCTTTTAGTATACAATTCAGCCTTTTTGATGAAAATTTAACTATTTTGTTAAAAATAATTTTAACCATTTTTTTAATTCATGTATTTTATTCAAAATTTATTTTGTCGGCAGAAAACTGATTGTTTTAGTTGTAAGTTAAACTATTTTTATTAATAACTAGTCAATCAGTCATTAATATTGATATGATATTTTATAATTATAATATTAACATGAATAATATATATAATAGTAATAATATCCATTTTGCATTTTATATATACCTGAAAAACATAACCTCAAAATCGACTCATTCATGAAATGAAGAATTACGCGAAACATTAAATTCGTCAATTTCTTCAATTTCTTTCAAATGGGGATCGAGATATAAATAGAAGACCACCGAAGTCTTCAGAGGCCTTCAGATCGGGAATCATCGTACAGCAGAAAACAGAAGTCGATCGTGCATTTTCGGCTTAACTCACAGTGGTAATCATGCACCTTCTGTTTTGCGGCTCCCAAACGGTAGGTATGGTGGGGGTAAATTTGTAGCTCGGTCTGGCAGCACTGATGCGAGCATGTTTACAGTCACCCTGTGACGAAATTTTGCGGCGCGCACATGCACGCAACATGAGTACCTAGTAGGGGCATGAAATGTTTCATTTATAAGTTAACAAAATTTATTAATTAATGCTTATAAAAGATATAAATTGCCTTTTTAATAAGAGTGCCATCCTGTAGGTGTAGCGCAACAGAATCACAAAGCAGACTATCATAGATGTGAAAGAGCTAGAGAATATATATTCTTTGTAATCATGAGAGTGAAAGAGATAAATAGGTCTGCCCGTCTCTTTCACTCTCGCTTAACGCCGCCATTTTTTGCGCACATGGGACTGTGTGGAACTAGCCGGCTAGCTGCCGGCTATCCCAGTGCCTTTTGCAACATTGCAACGCGTCGGTGTGTGCCGGTTCTAGTTTTGTGAGAATCACGAAGTACTGCAAGGGAACCGCACGCCGTGTATTTCGACTGGCGCCAACTCGCGATCGCCTGTCCGCGGAGTTTTATGCTTTCCCAGATTAAAGCTTCCCGTCAGTGAAAATATAAAATTATAAATTGTCGTCTGCTATGGAGTATCAAGTGTGCTTATAGGTAAAGTTTGGTTGTGTCAAGGGTCAGTTGGTGTCATGAATACAGTAATAATGCTTGTATAATTTATACAATGATATGAATAATGTCATTAAAACAAAAGGAGGAATATAAAAACATCACATGTTCTCGCAGTTCCTAGAGTTTTCGCACCTAGCACCCTAGCCTTATGACTTACTAGTCGAAGTTCGAAGTCTGAAAAGACGTCTGCTGAACCTCCAGTTATAGACGGTGCAAATGATTTCACTTGTGTCGACTTTTGCAGTCAGCCACCTACTGAGAACCTACCGGTACTGAGTCAGGGATGTACGTCAAGTAGCGCGCGCCTCACTAAGGATAGACGCGGATAAGCGGAGGATTCGTTTAGATATAACGACTAGGATTCAAGAAGATAGGGCTTTCTTATATTTTTTTAAAGATAGAAACGGATTCACTTAGATAGGAAAATAGGGATTAAAAAAGATCAACGAAATTTAAGGTTGCCCAACAGATAGAAGTGGATTCATTTAGATAGAAAGACTGAGATTCAAGAAGATAGGGCTATCTTATATTTCAGGAAAGATGGAAATAGATTCACTTGAAAAGGAAAATAGGGATTAAAAAAGATAGTTCCGCGCGAAGTTTAAAAATTAAATTCAAAATTGGCAAATAAATTTAAATAGATGTATGTAATAATGTATATGTCTAATTTTACACTTTAATACCTTCTCCGATTAGAATAAGATGAAAAAATGAGGATTAAAACAAATCCTTTACCTTTGGTCCTGACATCTCGTCTCGTAGTCTCAAGGACACTGCTTGACTGCTCTCACTTACATCGCAGCGTTGTTGTCTGAGGTTTCCACTGCGTGGCGCTAGCATCTAGACAAAATTCTTAAAGTTACCGACGAAACGATTATTAACTGCTGCTAAAAGAAGATGCACTTGAAGCCATCTTCGACCCGTGTAAATGACAGGTATTGAATTTTTTAAATTTTTGAACCCTGCAAGAAAAAGTATTGTGATTACTCCGTGGTAAACTTGAAGATAACGAAATCAAAAAAATATATAAAAGTAACGTGTTAAGTGTTTACAGGAAGATAACCGATCTCGTTGAATTCACAAACGATAAAGTGATTGTATCCCTAGCAGACCGAGTGAACAAAAAGGATACCCTACAGAGTATCCTCATAGTATCCACATAGTATTCCTTCCATATCATGCAACAAAAACACAAAAATAACAGCAAGATCAACTTTGAAATTGGTGAAATTTGGATTCTACGTTAAAATTCCCATTAGAATGTCACGGATTAATCGCAATAGCTTTGTTTTCAACAGTAAAAAGTTTTTAAAAAAGAACCTATAACGCATGTTCACTGCTACTTACAGATGATGCGTTTGAAGTATAGCAGTTAACAGGCGTTATACTATACGTCTTATAATTTTTTTAACTTTTCATCCTTATAAAAAAAAATTATTGCGATTACTCCGTGACCTTCTAATGCGAATTTTAATGTAGAATCTGAATTTCACCCATTTAAAAATTGATCTTGCTTTTTTTTAGCTTTTGATGCATGATACGGAAGGCATACTCTATGGATACTATGAGGATACTCTGTAGAGTATCCATTCCATTTACTCGAGCCGCTAGGGACGGGGTCGTGTGAAACTAATTTTCAGAGAAGAAGAAATTTTCTATGTAAGGGTTAAAAAAATTTGTTGAGATGCTTATAAAGTAAGTGAAAAAATGCCGTTTCTGCCCTTCGTTTTTGAATCCTAATTGGGTGGCGAAAATAATAAGATTCCAATCCCTTTTACAGCCGATCGGAGCTGCTAGACGTAACCTTCAATAAATTAAAAACACAATTTTTGTTTCAAGCATTAGAGCGCGCTCAAAAAGTATGAAATTTGCCTAATATAGTAGGATTGTATACAAGAATACATCTCTTTATCGTAGTTTTTCGCTTTGTTCAAATATTATAAATTACAAAAATATAAAACCATAATAAAAAATTTTAAAAATGATTTTTCACCAGAACCTTCCATGTGAAAATTAATCCTGACATCGTAAAATATATCATTTTCGGCGCTAAGTACAAAAAGGGATTCAATTTAAGAAATAACTTTAACTGCTGTAGAGATTCAAAATGGAGGGATAAAAGAGGCCCCAGAAGTATTCAATGTTTTTCACATTACCATTGGATGAATGGAATTTTTTAATACTTGTTAATGCAAGCCTTCCTACCGGTTTTTGCACCACAAGAATTTCTATCTGTTGATACCCGCTTTCCTAATTATCCACCCAGCTTAGCTTGAGGTCTTCCTGAAAAAATATTTTAAGAATATTTTAAGAATAATTCTTGTTGCAACTCAAAATTACGTATATGCATCTACACAGACTACCCTGTTTGCTTTATTTAAATACATCCCTCTTTTGAAAACTAATTTTCGCACAGTGGAAATAAATGTAAGAGACCTTCATGGCCTAGCAATACCATTCGAGCACATGTTTCTGTACATGATACTGCACACGATCCTGTACATGTAATCTTGACGACTCCTGTACATGAATTCGGCGAAGGAAACTGTACATGGTTCTGCAAAGGAACCTGTATTCGAAGTAACTTTTGAATGATCCTGTAAAGGTTTCTGCGCAGAGCCAATAGAGGTATGGATTTATGTGCACGAACATTTTTAGGATCCTAAACATGAACCTGCGTAGGAACTAATCCACGAGGGTTCTTTAGTAGCTTGGCTCTCGCGATAATGAGTTAAATCTTCAAGGGAATAAAAAGAAGGCAACTCTATAGCTGTAAGCGACATCATTTTTCGCGATGGTTTTGTTTAATATAACCTATACATGTTTCTGTAAAGGATCCTTCCAAAGGTTCCTTTGATGGTTTTCTGTGAGGGATCCTATACACGTTACTGTACAGCAACCTGCACCTCAGTTTTCTTCGCAAAGGAACATGAACAGGAATCCGTACAGGATCATTTAGAGGTTCCTTTGTCAGTGAAGGTTCCTTTGCAGCATCATGTACAGTTTCCTTCGCCTAATTCCTGCACAGGAATGGTCAAGAGTACCTGTATTGGTTCGTGTGCAGGTTCGTGTACAGGAACATGCACTGGATCCTCCGAGGTGCCTGTACAGTAATTTTTAGCTGGGCATTTTGGGAATGCTCAGATCGTTTTGGGAATTTTGCCATAAGAAAAAAAGGAGAGAGACAGAAATTAACAGAGAATGAGTCATTACTTGAAATATTATACTATACGACATAAGTGGGAGGGGGTGGTATATCAAAAGCTTATTTTGGTTCAAGATATCAGGGCGCACATGGAATTGTAAGTTTTCTTCGGGGCCTTTTCCGTCGAATTTTACCGAAACATACGCGCGGTTCACATATACAGTCGGTAAGGAGTTTTGACGCGAAAGAGTTAACGTTTCAAACGAAGTTGCACCCTGCGGCCCAAATTAAAAAAAAGGATACGCTACAGTCTATCCTCATAGTATGCACACAGTATGCCTTCCATAACATACAACAAAAACTAAACAAGAAAACAGTGAGATGAACATTTAATTTATTGCAATACGGATTCTACGCTCAATTTCCCGTGAAAAGGTCACGGAATAATCGTAATCGTTTTTTTTGCAGCCTCAAAAGCTATAATACCTATAATTAACATAGGCTGAAGCAGACTTCAAGCGCATCTTCTTTCAGTAGCAGGACACTACTTAAGCGACTACGGATGTGCTTGAAGTCGCCTTCAGTAGAGGTTATAACTTTTTTTTAAAATATTTAACGCTGCGAAAAAAACTATGCCAAGTATTCCGTGACATTCTAATACCAAATTTAACATAGAGTCGGAATTGCAACAAGTTAAATCCCCATCTTGCTGTTTTTTTTAAATTTGTTCACATGCTACGGAAGGGATACTATGTGGAAAATATAAGGGTACGCTGTCGCGTACCCAGTGGGCGCAAAATTTGACGACGTCTTTACGACATCTTTACGACATCCTATTTCTATGTTGTTTCGGTGTCTTTGCGATATCGTAAAGACATCGTCAGATCATACGACTTATTAACGATATCGTAAAAACACCTTAACGACATGAACATAGGATGTCGAAAAGTTGTCGTAAGGATGTCTCAACGACCAAGGTTACAAGTAAATAGAAACATCGCAGTTTATTCATCGAAAAGAATAAATTTATTGATAATTTTATAAATAAAAGAAATTGAGTACACGGTAATAAGCGTAGACTAGAGAAAAATTAATATTTTCAGATTTCAGCGCAAAATTGAAGATTATTCTATTATTTTGAATGCGCGATTTTTCCATCTGTCTAAAATGCCACAATAAGAATAAGATACCTCCTAAACTTATTCACTTCTATTTCCATAGCGACCGCTACACAGTTTTCTATTCTCCCAAAGAGAACTTGTTTTCAATATATTTAATTCCTTCTAATTGTAACGGTAACGCATCTCACAGAGATATTTTTTATTCCTCAGAAGTAGTCATATTTTGATTATATTTAATTCCTTCTAATAAGTTCACAAAATATATGTAATAAGTTGTTTTAATTCCTTCATGCGGAATGTAAATTCTGAAATTTTAATTCTCACCAATTCAACTCTGCTTCTCTAGAGTTAAAATTATTTTAATTCACACATTTAAATATATTTCTTTGATACATTTTTAAGAACTTTAAATAAATTATTAAAATATAAATAAATATAAATTAGAATATTTTTCGTATTTATAAGTTCTAAAAGGCTTTAATAACGAAAAATAGGTCAAATAAGTGCATTCGATCAATTTTACTAAGTCGATTGAGAGGAATAGGATTTGCACTTTTTCTGTTCCCGTTGGGGGATTTTTAGATGGAGGAAAAATCGCGTATTCATAGGAATACAAATTCTTCATTTTTCTTAATTCAGCGCTTATTACAGGGTAATGTCCTTTTTATATTCCCATTATAGAAAATGTTTGAAAACTGAATCGGGCCTTTTTTCACTACCACCAACTCAAACTTCTATAGAGAACGCGCAATGAGTCCATTACAAACCCGTTTCCTGCCTGACGGACGATTTTTTGATAGAATTCGTTATCCCTAGCTAAGGCTCCAGAAAAAACTGTAGCAAATGACATATAGCGTCTGTTGACTGCTCCACTTCAAACGCATCGCCTGTAAGTAGCAATCAACAGGCGTTACACGTCTTATATTTTTTTAAACTTTTTACCGTTGCAAAAAAACTATTGTGATTATTCCGTGACCTTCTATAGGGAATTTTAACGTAGAATCCGAATTTCGTCAATTTAAAAGTTGATTTTTCTGTTTTTTCGAGTTTTTTAAAAAGAAACCGAATGGAGCCCCAATGGGGTCTTTACGGGTACTTTGCAGAGGCTCCATTCGGTTCCTTTGGTCCGCCAGGGAGTAAACAACCTACTTTACTCAATGTTCAATCAAGTGGACATGTACTTCAATCAAAAACTCGTATCCCCACCAAACATTGCTTATGCATACCGAGCATACATCGAAACATTACAAACGTTACATTAGCAGGTAATCCGGTCATTGTAATCACATGCTTGTAACTAACATAAGTAATTTTTGGAAACGTGACGTAAAATGACACCTTAACCTCAAAATACACAGTGATTCGGAATTCTAACTATTAACACTCTTGCAAAAATGTTCGAAAAGGAGATAGTTAAATGAAAAATCATTTTCAGCAAATTAAAATAATATTTTAATATATGTTTTATGAAAGAAATATCGAGATTTATCAGCTAAACCCTTACAAAAAAGAAATAAAATAAGAAGTAAGACCTAAAACGTATATGTGTATAAATAAAAATTAAATATTCATTTAAAAACTCGGTTTATACATTTATCTAGATGCGCTCAGTACGAAAATATTCGTTAGCGCGCATATCATATCCATGAACTCTTTATCACAAAATGTCTTGAAAATTTCATCAGGAGAACTTTTATCATCTAATCCAGCATTAGGCTGCACACCATGATTTTCATTAATGAAGGGATGTACGATAGGATTGAAAACACCATTTTCCGTCCACTTGAGGTCTTTCAAGGTATTTTCGAGACGTATTCCAAGAGGGAGATCAGATTCATCTAGTGACTCTGTTTCACCAGCTTCATGAGATAACTCAAGTATATCAGGTTCGTCAGAAAATGTAGATCCATTAGATTCATCCACAGACACAGATGCATCGACTTGTAAACGCTTATCACTTCGTTTGCTTCGAGTAATGCAATCAGTTTCGTTGATCAAATAATCATTAATTGCATCAACACTAGAAGAACTCTCATCCGATGAATCTGGAACGATTCGTTTCCTCTTGAGTTTTGGCATTCCGCTCTGGAACAGTTAATAGTCACCTAATGACCCGGCGTGAACATAGACGCAATAGAGGAGTTGAATAATAGTTGACAGCCGTCGATTCTGGTCAATGACACTTGTAGAAGTAAAAAAGATAATAAACAGTTGCCTGTAGCCATGCTCGAAAAAAACACGGAGTGAACATAGGGGCAAAAGAGGAGCTTGAGTAACATTTAAAAGCCGTCGGTTCTGGTCCATGACACTTGTGGGAGTAAAGAACATAATAAACAGTTGCCTGTAGCTACGCTAGAAAAGACACGGAGTGAACATAGGGGCAATAGAGGAGTTGAGAACCAGTTGATAGACCGTTGCATCTCGCATACACATATTCAATTGTTCCTTACTTGACGTTGTAATTTGTAAGTTTTGCGACTTTCGGTCTGCAAAGTGAAGGGGATAAGGTGAATATGTTGCAGATCGCTAATATTGATTTATAATCTATTAAAATTAGAATTTTCGCAGCACATGTTTATTTGTTATATTATTACCATTTTTTGAGACTATTGGTGAGAAGGAATGAAACTATTATCCAAACATTTTCTTAGATTCTTGTCTCTGCTAAAATGGCTAAAAATTATGCTTAGAGTAGTGGCGAGTCCGAACCGGAGACGCAAGACTCGGAAAATAAAGAAATTGATGATCCTTTTTTGGGAGATAATTGTAAGGGAAATTAAATGTTTTAGGACGCTTATTTTTACTCATTAATCAAAGACATCGAGGGTAGTTCTGAAATAAATCCGAATATTTCTATTTCAGGGAATAATACTATCGATTACTTCAATTATTTTTGTAATTCTTCTCTATCTCAAAAGGTTGTAGACGAAACGAATCGTTATGAAGCCCAAAATGATGCAATACAACATTTACATACGAAATCTTGGAGCTCGCTTACAAAAGATGAGCTTGATCATTTTCTCGAAAAGTTTGAAAAAGTATTGGTCTACAGATCCCTTACTACGCACTCCAATTTTTTCTCAAATAATGTCTCGCGATAGAAACCTTTAAATTCTGCGTAATTTACATTTCCACGATAACGATGAAATTACAAACCACCCTTTAGTGAAGATAAAGCCAATAATAGACCACCTACAAAAAAATTGTTGGCAGCTCTGATTCCAGGCAAAAATTTGAGCATAGATGAAAGTCTGTTATTATGGAAAGGTAGACTTCGATTCAAGCAATATATTCCCTTGAAAAGAACTCGCTTTGGCATCAAGCTTTTTTCGCTAGTAGACTGCGAAACTGGATTTATATTGGGCTTTGTTGTTTACACTAGTAAGAACAATGATTATCAAAAGTTTGGTATGAGTATTACTGGCGATATTGTGGCTCACTTCTTACAGCCTCATTTTCATAAGGGCCATGTTATGTATGTAGATAATTAGTGTATATCACCTACTTTAGCAGAATTCTTACACGAACGTGATATAGGATTATGTGGCATGGTGAAAGCGAACAGAAAGGGATTGCCAAATCTAGACGACAAATTAGCTCGAGGTGAAGTGCAAGTCGCTCATAATGATACATGGATGGCAATGAAATGGGAACATAAACGTAGTGTTCGCATGCTCACAAGTGTACACCAGCTTGAATTTCTCGTAACGGGAAAAATAAATCACCAAACAAAATAACACATTATAAAACCAATATTTGTTCATGAATACAATGAAAATCTGGACGCTGTAGACAATATAGATAGACAATTATCTATAATGGAATCAGTGCGAAAAACAATAAGGTGGTATCGCAAGCTCTTTTTTCACCTTCTTGATCTATGTTTATCTAATGCTCATTCTTTATATAAAATAAGAAACGCAAAGCCTCTATCATTTCCTTTATTTCGATTACAGGTTGTGAGATCGTTATTGGAACTTGATCCTACTGAAAAGTGCGCTTGCAACAATGATTCTCCTACTCCATTAGTTGGCCGATATTTTCTGAGTTATGCTACAAGTCGAAGGTGCCACTTGTGCTCTTTGCGTAAGAATAAAAAGCGAACAATGTACATTTTTCCCACATGTGATGTTCCTCTATGCGCCGCACAATGCTTCGAAGAATACCACACCCAAGATATATTACCTTAAGGTCAAGCACACCAGCGTCAGAGGCAAGGGGACTCACAAAAATCAAGCACCCCGACGTGAGAGGCAAGGGACTCACAAAATCAAGTGCCCCCACGTGAAAGGCAAGGGGACTCACGAAAATCAAGCACCCCAACGTGAGAGGCAAGGGGACGCACGCAAATCCAACATCCTGAAGGAATTGTTTTTTCGCCACATCCACGTCGTCGGTTCTGGGTCACGCTAAGAGCGAAAGTCAAAGTATTTCTTCTATATAATTCGATAGAGCTACTAGTTTTTTTTTAAACTCTATTTTAGGAAGGCATCGTTCACCTTCATTTTAGATAACAGGAACTGAAGAAGCTATTGTACATCTTCATGGATGTAGTTAGAGTTCATTGCACTTTTAGTAGGAAAAAGATCGTCATTCTAAGGTCAAGAATGATGTCAAGATTTTTGCCACTATTTTTTTAGGACTAGGCACATAAAAACATGCATGTACCAACCTTAACGCTAAAATAGAAACAAATAAATAAATGTATCACTTGACCTTGAAATCTCGATTTTCAAGGTCACGTCTGCGTTCAGGATTTTTTGCATTATTTTTTCTTACTCAGGCCTTTACGTTGCGGACGGGGGTGATCGATATATCGACCACCTGTCAGATCGGGGACTTGAAATGTGTTTTCTTTTGAAATTATGCATAAATTTTTAGTCAAATGAAAACTCGATTTGAACGGAAATTTTTCCCGTCCTCTAAAGGTTAAGAGTACTTTGTAGAGGCTCCTTTCGGTTTCTTCGGTCCGCCGGAGGGGGGGGGGGGGGGGGGGGTAGCAGTTTGTAGAAAAAAAATGCTGATCACGTTATATCGACCCAAATGTGGCTAAAAATAGACATTCTTGCACATTCAGGTCAGGATATGTCCGAAACATGACGCATAGGAAAAATGCAGACAACGGATTCATTTTAAGGACACCAAAATCCTTTGGGGTCACATAGCCCGCGGTCTTTCGCTCCTGCAAATACCTATATAGGTGCCTGTGAAGGTCACTAATAGGATTCTATATAAGGATCCTATGAGTGACCTATATAGGATCCTATGTATGGTTACCGATATAGGTCAGTATAGGTACCACCTATAGGAAATGAAGCAGCTTCCTTCATAGAATCCTTTATAGAATCCTAAATGATTCTATGGTAAGGGTATGGGTTCCTTCTTCCTACGTTAGAATCCACATAAGAATCTATACAGGTTCCTACTACTAGGCAATCGCATAGTCAAAAATAACTGCTGCGCAGCTGTATCTGCTACAGGAAACTACCGTGCAACACTTCCGGTTCATTTTCTATATGTGGCTCCTATACTGACTTATATGAGCGACCCTATAGGGGATCCTATATAGGTCACTTATAGGATCCTTATATAGAATCCTATTAGTGACCTATATAGGTATTTGTAATAGGGTTGAGTACAAAAAAGATGTCATTTTGTTGGCCTGTGTTATTATAAGACACAATAGGTTTCTCTAAGGCTTTCTGTAAATAACTACACATAAAATTTTCTTTGGATAATTATAAATGAGGAATTATGAAATAAGTGGATGAAAAGTTTTGTAATAAATTAATATTATTTTCTATATAAGAAAAATGAAACTGTGTTATCCAATAAAAGTAAAATTTCCCACTTGGCACAAAATTTGGCGACAACTTTACGACATCGTTACGACATTGTTACATCTTTACGACATCTTATGTCCATATCGTTTCGGTAACTTTGCGATATCGTAAAGACATCGTCAGATCATATGACTTATTTACGATATCGTAAAGACACCTTAACGACATGGACATAGGATGTCGCCAACCTTTGTGCCCACTGGGTTACAATTCATATATAAATGTTATATATAATAAAATATTTCAGACATTTTCATTTTATAAAAGTAATTAATTTATTTCTGCATAACTTCAAGTTATGCGAATATATAATTTAAAAATCGATGGTGGTAAAGGAAGTAAACGCATGATTAATTGAAATTAAAAAATTATTATAAACATCTGTCCGCTGGATGCACGGGCACATTCTCATCTCGTGGTTCATGCTCGGCTTCTTTCACAGTGTAATGTATATACAGAAGCTAAAAAAATTATAAATATTACAAAACTGTAGAAATGTATGTTTTTAATGAGATTATTACATTTGCTTTTATTTTACAGTATCAGAAAATAAATATACTTGAAGCTCTATAGACATAAAGGAACAATCTGCCATTAGAATACGTGCGTTCGATTATTATTAATATGTATTAATACAATTCTCTAATAAATTACATAATCGTAAAAATTAAAATTTTCAAGTTACCAATAGCATTTTCAACGTGATAAACATTTATCACGACCAAACAAAATTTTTCAAGATTTCAAAATATATCAAAAAAGAATCTGCAAGATTTTTAATTAATCAATTGAGTAATAAGTTAATTTTTTCAAATTTGTAGGATTTAACAAATTTAGAGAAACTAATTCTTCTCAGAAAAAATGTTTCAGAGGTTTTCGGAAGATTCGAAAATAATTAAAATGTTCAGAAGGTTTTTAAAGAGTTCGAAAAAAATATTGGAAGCTTTTTAAGAATTTTAAAAGGTTTCAAGAGAAAAAAATATGTAACTTTTATTTTGAAGTATGAATTCTATAAGAAAATTGAAAGAGAAATGATAAAATACACGAGTTCAAACAATTGTAGATTTTTTAAAATTTGTATATAGAAGCTTTTTAAGAACTTATAAGATTTCAAGAGAATTAAAAAAATTTCTCTATATTTCTGGGAAAATTTTAAATAATTTTTTAGTTTAAAAAAAGTAATTTTAAGAAAATATTTCGAAATATTTCTCAAATTTTCAAGAAAAAATTGGTAAAATTTCAGAGCAATTTTTTTTAATTTTGAAGAATGTCATGAATATGTTAGAAAAATTCTGAGTCAATTTTAAAGATATTTAGGAAATATATAAGTTTTACCATTTTTAAAAATATTTTAAAACTTGAAAAGATTTTCGAAAAGTTCAAAATTCTTTTTAAAATTTTTAAAGAATCTTAGGAAAATTATATTTATTTGTGACGAGCGCCGAAGAAAGGGGGCTTAGTCTAAAACAATCAAGATCGAGTTTTTTACACCTTTCGATAGTTTTTGAGCTGCTCCTTTTAAAGAAACCATCGAAAAAAATCCGAGCATTATTATTGCTAATATTTGAGCTGTAAGGTACCCAAGAAATCGAGCTTATGATCGAGATCTCGTGATTCCGTGAAACACCTCCCACCACTCACCACTTCATCTACGCGCCTCATCTATATCCTGTCCGTGTCGCCTCTCTCATAAAAGTCGCATCTATCTGGTCGACTTCGACAGCTCGCTCTGAAAAATCTCACTTTTCAGAGTCAACCCCCTTTCTTCGGCGCACGTCACATATAAATTAAAAGTCAAACTGATAATACTTATTTCTTTGCTCTCGGATTTAAAAATCTAATTAAAATCTCATTTTAGCTCGAATTTAAATGGTCAAACAATTTTCAAAGTAAATAATCATTCGGAATTTTTATTTTTTATTCAAAGTTATTTCTCAAATAAAAAAATAAAAAAATACACGCGCATAGTGCGTGACTGCGATTCAAATATTTCCGCAGAGCATCTAGTAACTAGTAGCATTTTCAGGCACATAAACATAACTCTAATTTCTTTAATATTCATATTTTTTGCTAAGGATTAAATCATATAGCGGCTATCTAATCGACCGTGAACAAATGTGTCGCATGTGTTTTTCAAAAATTAATTAAAGGCGGAATATTTAAGTTTATTCAGACTAACAAGTGCTCATTTTTATTTTTATTTAATTGCTCGAATTATCAGGATGCTGATGAAGTTATAATTAATTGGTAATTTCTGTCGCTCGTATATGGAAGTTTCGTCAAGTTTTCTAAAAAATTAATTACAAAACTGCGTCATCGTTTTTCTGTGGGTATAAAAAGGCATTGCTAAAAATGTGGACTTTGATTGTCAGAAAGTCACTGGAAAGTTAATATTGCACAAACATGTTTAGTATATTTCTTAGGTTATAATGCTGATTGTTGCAGGAGGAGCTCAATATGCCCTGAGATGTTGGGACCGAATAATTTTCGGGGACAGATATTTCTTATCATTTTCTACAGACTTTCGTAGCCATACACTGGGCCCTCCTTACATTATATGTTGAGCGTGTACATACTCCACTATTGTTACTTGCAAATTGTAAAACATGTTTCTGTGAACGCATTTCTTTTCTTATTTGAAAATATTTAATTATCTACTACTATAAAAGACTTAAAACAAGAGATATTTCCCACAATATTATCTACAATATATATCTAAAAGAACTAATGTATTCAAAAGATATGTCTCTGAAATAAATAATTTCCAATAACGCAGTTTATATTAGTTTCTTATGAGACACATTTATATAATTATACAGAGGAATCTTCAAATTCACATCTTTATAGGTTAGAAAAAAAATAATAATAAACCAATTCCGTCTTATTGGGCGAGCTACATATTTTGCACACAAAACAATTCTGATCAATTCCTTTTCTTTTAGTCCCTTCTTTGACTACACTTTAATCGCATTCGAATAGTTTCTTTGGTGCTGCGCTCATTCTACTCGGAGAACAATGAAAGTCAAAAATTAGATCTACACTACTGATAGTCTAGTAACTCATTACTAAACTGGCGTTGTAAAAAAATTCGAGATTGAAAGTTCTGCAATGTACGAGAGGCCCATTGTATAAATGAATACCATACAGAAAGTATAAGGAGTTTAGCCATCCAAAAATAAATACCGATACCACGTGGGTCGTGTGCCTGAAATACCAACCTATGAATGCAGAGTGGGGAGTAGAGGGAGTTGAACACTCCTTGAATGTGTGCTGAGCCATTTCAGTAGCTAGTCCTATACCGCACATGTTTCGTGTGCACAAGGTTACTTGATGGTGTATTATATAAAAATAAGATTTATAATCAAGCTGCACGTGACTGTTATTAGAACGGCCAGTAACTACTATCGGCTGATGATAACTACTCGTAATTAAAGCACTATTAAGAATCTGATAGAAAAACCGTGTTTAAAAAGTCATCAGAGCAAAAATAAGCTAATAAGTTGCGGGCAAAAACGAGTTAAAAAGAAACAAGAATAACGAGGATTGTATCGTACACATAATATTATAATAAATTTATTATATCGTTATATTATAATATACGATGCAATCCTCGCTGTCGTCCTTTTTAAACTCGTTTCTGCCCGCAACTTTTTTAACTTATTCGTGCTTCGAAGATTTTTTAAACCACTTTTGCTCTCAGCGCCAAAGTTTTCTTGATGCACATATTCCTTTTCATATAAATTAAATTTTCTTTGTCGGTAACGGTAATTTTACCTTAGCGAAAATTGATTTCAAAATAGAAATTGTTTCAAATAAAACATAAATGTATTCCATTCATTCAAACTAGAATCATCCTATCCTGACGTGAAAACAACTTTTTGTCGTTTTGTGTTAATCTAACCCAGTGGACACAAAATCTGGCGACGTCTCTGCAACATCATTGCATCTTTACGACAACTTTACGACATCGTATGTCCATGTCGTTAAGGTATCTTTACGATATCGTAAGTAAGTCGCATGATCCGTCGATGTTTTTACGATATTGCAAAGACACTGAAACGACATAGACATAGAATGTCGTGAAGATGTCGTAAAGATATCGTAATGATGACGTAAAGACGTCGCCGTATTTTATGCCCACTGGGAACATCTTTAATACTTAATATTCACAAACAGGATATAAAGAAATTAAAGTAGTCAGGGTTATACACATTGAACGCTGAGAATGCGCAGAAAAAGAAAAAATTAGGTATACGATTATACAGTATCTGCTTGCTAATGGGTTTAACTTGTTAACATCACGCATATTTTAAAACCAAATTAAAAATAATGGTAAACAGCTCTTTTTCAAAGTCAAATTCTAATTAATTTATTTCAGAATATACATATTTTTTAAATGATACTCCATGTGTAAATATTCTTATAATAAGAGTACAGTAAAGCTAGCTTAAATAAATGCGTGATAGAATAATTATTTTTCGTCTTACACAAGATTTGTAAAGTTGAAAAATTTGTTTGGTCCATTTTGTTTTCTTCTTCCTCGGCCCACCATAATAGTAAATACACGGTTAGTAGTACCTTACAAACAGAGCATACCCGTTAAGAAGCGTTGAATTCAGAAAAATTAAGAATTTGTATTCCTATGAATACGCGATTTTTCCTCCGCCTGAAAATGCCCCAACGGGAACAGAAAAAGTTCAAATTCTATTCCTCTCAATCGACTTAGTAAAACTTAGCGAAAGCATTTATTTAACCTATTTTTCATTATTAAATCTTTTTATAACTTGTAAATTCGAAAAATAATCAAATTTATATTTATTTATATTTTAATAATTTATATAAATGTGTTAAAAATAAATCAAAGAAATCTATTTAAATGTGTGAATTAAAATATTTTTAACTCTAGACAGGCGGACTTCAATTGATTAAAATTAAATTTTCAAAACTTATATTCCACATGAAGTTGTCGTAAAGATGTCATAACGATGTCGTAAAGACGTCGCCAAATTTTGTGCCGACTGGGTTATTACCGGGTATAGCCACTGTAGTTTACAAAACAAAATTAAAGCCTAAAATACTGCAGTGAGTTTACAAAGTAGTTAACAAAATTTAAACTACTGTAAATTAGTAAAAAAATACGTCAGCTAATTTGTGAAAACTATTCTCATATTATTTAAGCATTTTCCCAATTATCAAATGCGTACGTCTTTGCAAACACTGCTTGAACCTCGCCAATAAGAGTATTAACCCCAGCTCCTAGTATATCTGTCAAATTGTTCATATAAAATCTAACGTTTTGTATGAATAACCATACATTAACCGCTTCAGGCAGGTATTCGATGTCAAGGGCGAAAAAATCTTGTACGCCAAGTCAATCGCATGCATAGGACTCACATAACCTTATATTTAATATTCGTATCGAAGTAGACGTAGGATGCTTCGATTTTCTGTAAAGGTCCCAAAAATACTGGCAAAACTTGAATAGACAAGCCGCGTATCTGTAAATCTTCTTTTCACCTCATTACAGCATTGTCCCTGTCTCCTGCCGTCTGTAAGGAATATTTATATAAAATTTTCATTATTTCAACTTTACGGATTATATATTTCACTACGAATAACAAATCTTTTACCTCTCTAAGAAGAAATTTAAAACGCTACTAATTTAAGGGGCCGCGCCAGTTTCTCATTTTCGAAAAATCGATTTTTTTGTTGTTGCATATTTCGATAGTCTATTGTTATAAGAATTATTTTCTGAAGTTATATTGCCGTATCGTAAATAATTTTGAAATTGGAGCATACTAACCCAGATAACAATTTGTGCGTGCATGTGACGCGCAAGTCGATTCGCGCATGACATGCATGCCAAAATTTACCATGTTCGCCCACATTTTGTGATTGTAACTGAAGTGCGTGCACAAGGTGTGGAACAAAGTGAGCATGTTTACAATCACCCTGTGACGAAATTTTGCGGCGCGTACATGTGCGCAACATGTGTACCCAGTGGGGGCACAAAATGTTTAATTTATAAATTAACCAAATTTATTATTTAATGCTTATAAAAGCTATAAATTGCCTTTTCAATAAGGGTGCCGTCCTGTAGGTGTAGCGCAACAGAATCAAAAAGGAGAATATCATCGATGTGAAAGAGATAGAGAATCTATATTTTTTGTTATCATGAGAGTAAAAGAGATAAATAGTCTGCCTGTCTTTTTCACTCTCGCTTTAGGCCGCCATTTTCTGCGCACATGGGACTGTGCGAAATTAGCCGGCTAGCCCAGTACCTTTTGCAACGTGTCGGTGTGTGCCGGTTCTAGTTTTGTGAGAATCACGAAGTACTACAAGGAGAAAGCACGCCATGTACTTCGTCTGGCGCCAGTTCGCGATCGCCTGTCCTCGGAGTTTTATGCCTTCCCAGATTAGAGCTTCCCTTCAGTGAAAATAGAAAATTAGAAATGGACGTCCACTATGGAGTATCGAGTGTGTTTATAGGTTAAGTTTGGTTATTTTAAGTGTCAGTTGGTGTCATGAACGCAGTGATAATGCTTGTATAACTTATACAAATATAGGAGTAATGCCATTAAAACAAGAGAACCCGGTAACAAGCGTTTAATTCAGAAAAATTATGAAGGTGTATTCCTATGAATACGCGATTTTTCCTCCGTCTAAAAATCCCCCAACGGGAACAGAAGAAGTGCAAATCCTATTCCTCTCAATCGACTTAGTAAAATTTAACATAAGCACTTATTTAACCTATTTTTCATTATTAAATCATTTTATAACTTATAAATTCGAAAAATATTCAAATTTATATTTATTTATATTTTAATAATTTATTTAAACATCTTAAAAAATGTAACAAATAAATCTATGTAAATGTATGAATTTAAATAATTTGAAATCTAGAGAAGCAGAGTTGAATTGGTGAGAATTAAAATTTCAGAATTTACATTCGGCATGAAGGAATTAAAACAACTTATTACACATATTTTGTGAACTTATTAGAAGGAATTAAATATATTGAAAACACGTTCTCTTTCAGAGAATAGATAACTGTGTGGCGGTCGCTATGGAAATAGAAGTGAATAAGTTTAGCAGGTATCTCATTCTTATTGTTGCATTTTATACAGATGGAAAAATCGCGCATTAAAAATAATAGAATAATATTCACTTTTGCGCTGAAATCTGAAAATATTAATTTTTCTCTATTCTACGCTTATTACCGGGGAGAAATATAAAAACATTAGAACGCAAGTATAGGTATTGAGGATTTTTCGTCTAATACCTCTCTCTTTCTGTACCCTACTACCCGAATCACAGCCCTTACAAAAACAACGCGACATTATTGTATCACTTATTATATAGGGTTTTAGCACTGACACTTTGCACAACAATCTTTTTTCACTAAACACAAACAGTTAGCAACTGCACAACGGCATTCATAGTTTATATTTATACGGATTCAAAATTTACATCATATGTTCTCGTATTTGCTAGAGTTTCTGCACCTAGCGCTATCATCTGGGAAGTCATAAAAATTTGAGGACAGTCGATCGCGATTGTGGGCTCTTTTCCACCATCCTCGCTGTAGGCGTGCTATTCCGCACACATGCCTCCACCGTGCACACATCCTGCGCACCAATTGTTATCTGGGAAGCGCATGGAAATCTCCCGAGAGGCGCGATATGACGCATACGATTTTGGTTGAAAAACGGCACTAAAAGATCATGAAGGAGGCTCGGACAGATCGTAGAAAAACTGAAGTTGAGCGGAAATCATTTTATGAGCAAAAGGACGGCGAATTCTATGGCCCTGGAATAGCAGAACAACTTTAAGTATTAATTAGTAGTCAAAACTTCCAACGTGTTTTTCTCGAAACTGCATTTTTCAAAATGGCTGCAGTTGCAACTCGAAAACTAATTTTGCTATGCGAAAAGCGAGCGTTTTTTAAATGCAAAACCGAAACTATGTTTTCAAAACGCTGCCATTTTTTCAATTTCTAGTTTTTTTAAGAGATAGTGGTTCATCCAGTGGAGAATCTCATACAGTTTAAGGGAAAATTTTAATTTTTTGATATCAGACATCCTGGCGTGACTTACAACTGCAGCCGTTTTTCAACTTTTTTTTAGGACCTACGCAGCGCCACATATAACTCGGCTTCAGATTACCTTTTGTATATCAAATTTTGAAGAATTTTGTTTTAAGAGGTACTTAATATAATCGCAAAATTTTAGACCATTCGACCACGTAGTTTTTTCTTTATTCTGAAAACCCCTTGATTTTAGACCCGAGAAACTGGAAATCAGAAGAGGAAAGGTCAGTGGCGAAATAAACTTTTGATACTTAGTTCTAAGAATTCACGTAAAAGTTATAACTTTGACCCTTGAACAGAGAATTTCGTAATTTTGAACTTGAAACAGACAATTTCAGCAAAGAATTATATAGAATTTCTACTTTAAAACAGGAAAACTTCTAAAAGAATTATAATTCTGACCTAGAACTAGCAATTTCGGGCGAGAATAATTATTTTCATTTCAAGTTAACTTTAGACAAGGAAATTTCGTTTAAAATCATAATTTTGTCTTTAAAACAGGGAATTTCGTAAAGAATAATAGTTTTTCTTGGAAGAGGTAATTTTCTACATGAAACAGGAAATGTTAACAAATCATTTTAATTCTGATTAATCAAAATGGAATTTAAGAAAAAAAAATACTATTACAAATCGTAATTCGTCAGACTTTGAAACTTCCCTGATCCCGTAAAGAGTTATAACTTTGTCTTTGGAACAGAGAACTTCGAAAAGAAGAATAATTTTTTCTCGAAAGATTTGAAAACTTCCTCGTTCTAAATTAGAATATGTTTGACATAAAAATCTTTCTTTACGAATAAAAATTTGCCAGAATTTAAAACTTTTCTCTTTCAAATTTTAGAAAAAGGGTGTTACTAACTTTATAAATCATAATGAAAAATGTTGTGAATAAATAAAATTGTGATTCACAAAACGGAATTTTTCGAAAGAAATTTGATTTTAAATTAGTATTATTTAGGCTTTGAGTAGGAGAATTTACATAAAGAATTGTAATTTTGATTTTCAAACAGGGAATTCCAATAATAAATTATAATTTTCGCTTTGGAACAGGGCTTTTCCATAAAGAATCTAATTTTCGAGTTTAAAAGAGGAAATTTTCGTAAAGAATTATTGTTTGATTTGATTTGTATTTCTTTTCCAAAATTCCCTGTTCCATATCAGAAATCATTAAAAATGTTTAGAAATCTCTTGAAATGTTTGAAAATCGCTTGAAATCAATAAACTCTTTTGAACTCTTTTAAAATGGGCTATAAAAATATTATTAAAAATAATACATCGTTTGAACCATTATGCTTGTTTACTTGATTTAATTATAACCTTATTAGAAATTGTTTCTTTTTTATTCTACTCAGTTGCTTCCCAATGGGCACAAAGTTTGGCAACGCCTTTACGACATCGTTACAACATCTTTACGACAGCTTTACGACATCCTATGTCCATGTCGTTAAGGTTTCTTTACGATACCGTAAATAAGTCGAATGATCTGACAATATCTTTACGATATCGCAAAGACACCAAAACGACAAAGACATAGAATGTTGTAACGATGTCATAACGATGTCGTGACGTTGTCGTAAAGACGTCGCCAAATTTTATGCCCACTGGGTTTTGATTTAAATTAACCGTATTTTCTTACTTAAAGCATCAAATATAAAATTTGTTGTTGAGAATTCATCTTTTTTTTGTAGAAAATGCAACTGCTTCTTTGAATATTAAACTACTTTGTTGATTAATAAAAAACAGTAGGATTTCAACACACTCCATCGTTGAACGTTATTATTAAATGATAAGGGGAGTGGGGTGACAATGATAAGGATCCTGAAAAGAAGAATTTTTAGTTAAGAATGTAAATTATTATACCAAAAAAAAACGAACTTAAATGTAAAAAAAGAAAAAATTGGGAAAAAAATCAACCAAAGAGTAATTTTTCAAGAAAAAAAAGTAATTCCTAACCAAATTAATTTTTAACCAAAGAGAAGAATTTTCAAGAAAATACATGAATTGATGCAAATATTTCGGAAAATAATATATGTTTGATAATATTTGGTAAAATATAACAATTTATATTTTCATAAACAAATTAGATGAATAAATTAGAAATTTTCAAAAATCGAGTGCAACGAATTCGTTCCTTCCATTAAAATTTCATGAGATTGAATGGAATGCCTCAGTCGCAAATGATAATATAAATGCATTAATAAATATTCGAATGAAAAATGTATAATAGTTAAGTATTAATTATAAAATATTCCAGGAATTTTTACAGATTTAATCTTAGCACGCAGTGCTATTATTCATTTTACAATAATGGTTATTCTTTACTTTTTCATTATTTTCATGAATAAACGTAATTCTTATATTAGTATGTACATTGAATTAGCCTAGTTGTACAATATTTTGAAATTAAAAGTAATAAGGTTAATTAATTTTAAACTGAAAACGTTAAAAAAGTAAAGAATATGTTAGAGAGTGACATTAGTCAATTTTTAAATTAGCACCATGTAAATTTTATAAATTTCAAATTCTGTGTGTGTGAAACTAAATTTCTTTAGAATCCTTAGATGGCAAAATTATTTTATATCAAATTAAAAGCATGAATAGTTCAATCTTTTTAAATTTATAGAAAATATTCCTAGCCGAATTATTTCAGATTGATACATCAAAAATTGCATTCCAATCTCACATTTAAAACTTTAAAAATGGTAAAATTTGCGAAGTTTTCAATTTCCAGTTAAAAGGTCTTCAAAACATAATAAATTTAAATTTTAAGCTTTCCAAATTAGAGTAATATATAGACATTCTATGAATGAGCATTGCAAATCCAAAAGGATTATAAGTAAAATGGATACTAATTTCAAGATCTCATGTATGTCCGCCTCTAATCCTACGCGAGATATACTCGGTAGAGGCAAGTGAGGAGTAGCAATGGCGGGGGTACACTTAAGCAGGCATCAATGCGAGTCAGGCGATAACCCTTCAAAAATAAAGAAGACAGGCGATTTTGTCCCTCTCTGAGTACAAAAGATTACCTCAATTCAAATGAATGAAGTAATAAATGAACTGTCGAACTAAGGACTCGTGGCTCGAAAACTGTGTCATAAAATCCTTAGAATTGGACCATATTGTGATCGCTTAAACTTTAGGTAAAAAAGTCCGCTGTTTACGAATATCTTCCGTAGGTTTTAAAAATCTCGTTAAATTTTTGTTAACAATTTATTGTTTATTCACACAAGACATTTATGAAACTATTTTTAGAACGGCTGGCTAAAAGTAATACTTTTTTGCGTTTCAAATTTTTTTCATACGACGAACCGTTTGCAATATAGATCATTATGAACAAATGATTTTTTAACAAAATTTCCCTTTTTGGACAGTGTTGACTCAGAATCTATTGATCAGAAAACTATTGAAACTTGTACACTGTCGATTTCGAGGATAAATCTCTTTAAAAAAAGAAATCTGCCGATTTACTGAAAACTTCCCTCCCTAAATTGCTGCCAAAAAGTTGCTATTATTAAGGGGAAATCGTTTAGATACTTAATTTATTAAGTATGACGAACCATTATTTATTTACGGCCTCTTAAACATTGAATTCTTTATAAATGTACGCCCCCGTACATATCACAATTTTAAAATTATTAGCGATTGCCTTTTTTATATCCTTAAGTTTACCGTAAACAATATGATTATCTTGGGTAGAATTTGCGATACCTGATCCGCATTTTTTATAACTATTGTTATTAACATAAACGCTCAAGTTATAAAATCTATTTTTTTCTTTATTTTGTTATTAATGTGTGGCATGAAATAAAACTTTTCACTTTTGTGATGTTTTCTCGTACGACTAGACATTATTTATACGCAGCCCTACAAACAATATATTTTTCATACATCTACGATCACCCATAAATGCACAATCTTACCTTTATTTTATTATCATTACCCCACTGAGCTTGATATGTACTTTTGCGGGTTAAGGGCATGTGATACTTCGTCGTGTACTCAATCGGGTACAGTTCACCCAGCTTTTTTCCAAAAAAATGAACATTTTTAAAAACTTAATTCGAAGATGCTATAAAATATCATAACGGGCTTCTCTCAACTCTTTTTTTAGGGATAATAACCCAAAAGAATTTATTGTGCTAAATAAAAAATGTTTGCATGTGCATCATTTTGAGGTTAGGGTTATTTTTCAGCTCTCTTTCATTCCGATAATGTAGTTCTCTGTCGTATTGATACTGTCGGTAATCACTCTAGAATAATTATGGGCGAGAATTTTTACACACCTAACCTCGAAATATACACACACGTTCTTAGCAAAATCAAAAGTTTGTAGAATTAACGCACAAAAATTGTGCAGAGATGTCCGTTAACATGTTTGCTATCATTCCTCAGATTTTAAAGGCAAAATATTTATTAATCTAGGGAAAAAGCTGGGGAATCTAACACAGATAAAATCGATACTAATTCCTAAGCGCCATGCAAATTAATCAAATTTAGACAAATTAAAGTTTTATTGAATTAACTCACAAAAAAAGTGTGCAGAGAGGTCCGTTTGCATGTTCGATATCATTTCCCAAATTTTTAAGACAAAATATTTATTATTCTATAAAAAAAGCCGGGGGAACCTAAAACTGGTAAAATCGATAATTTTGTAAGTATCACATGCCCTTGAGGCACTATTTTTAAGTTTTAATACAATAGACAGTGAGTTAAATATTTAAGTGGGAAAAAAACGCTTATCATGGGAAAGCACATTTTTTTATAACTTGAAAATTGTAGATTGTAAGGGAGTGTAGATTTAAAAAACATACATTGTTTATAAGGGCGTAAATAAATAATGGCTCGTCGTACACGAAAATATCACGAGACTCGAAAGTGTTTATTTTGTGCCACAAACTTATAAAATGATTAAGAGATACTCGGTTTTCTTAATAGAGCTTTTTTTTAATGACAATAAATATAAACAATGAAGGTCAGGTTTCGAAAATTCTATTTAACATAATCATATTGTTTACGGTAAAATTAACGATATAAAAAAGGCAATCGCCAATGGCTGGAAAATTTTGGCTCTTAGGGGAGCCACCCAAAATCATCATATTGTTTACGTTAAATTTAACGATGCAAAAAGGCATTCGCTAATAATTTGAAAATTGTGGTATGTACGGGGACGTGCAATTATAAAAAATACATTGTTTGTAAGGCCGTGAATAAATAAATGGCTCATTACGAGAAAAAATAGCAAGAGCGAAAAGATTTTATTTTCTCTGATAGATTATTAAGGGTAATTATTCATATAAATTGTTATAAACAATTTGACGAGTGAGATTATAAACAATAAATTATGTTATTAATGGTATATAAAGGTTTCGTAACAATTTTATGCAAGATTATGACACTGGTTGGTCTGGATGATTTTTTATTAATAAATGAAGAGTCTGAACGATTTTCTCCTATAAATAACAACTTTTTAAAAACATTTTACGGACAGACCTACAAACACCTCCTTTTCTCTACCTCATACTTCTTCCCCTTGTTCCCCGGTCCATAGATTCAAGTCCCCTCCATTTCCGTATTGTTCTCCTTCCTCCCTCTTCTCCTCTTTTTCTGTGCACACATACTACATCCACAACAACTTTGTCTAATTTTATTCTTCTAACCATTGTTCCATCCTTTTCTTTTATATACTCTCTCTTTTCTTCCTATAACACCAGTTCCTTTCTAACCCGTCCTTGGCAGACAGAAGGAACCGAATGGAGTCTCTACAAAGTACCCGTAAAGACCCCATTGGGTCCCCATTCGGTTCCTTTTTTAAAAACTCGAATAAACAGCAAAGTCAAGAAAGTCATGGAATAATTGCAATAGTTTTTTTTGCAACGTTAAAAAGTTAGAAAAAAAGGACATATAACGCCTGTTCACTGCTACAGTTCAAACGCATCGCCTATAAGTAGCAGTCAACAGGCTTTATGCGTCTTATTTTTTTTTAACTTTTTACCGTTGCAAAAAAAAACTATTGCGATTATTCCGTTACTTTCTATAGGGAATTTTAACGCATAATTCTAATTTCAACAATTTAAAAGTTGATTTTGTTGTTTTTTCGTGTTTTTTAAAAAAGGAACCGAATAGGGACCCAATGGGGTCCCTTTAAACTTTAAAATACACCCTAAGGTTATATTCATTTAAAAAATGAAAATTAGTAGTCTTTGATTAAAATGCTGTTTTTATTAAAGTACAATTCTTAATTAATATAATAATTTCTTTTATTCTATCCCCCTGCCCCATTTATGGGAACATTTATATGAATATAATATTTATATATACACACAAAATTAAATTTAATGTTGACGCATTAAATAATTTAATTATTAAACCAAATTTATTCAAAATATATATTGGATTATTTAAATATGAATTAAAATTCAAGTTGATTTGCGTTACTGACCTGAGAAATAGTCATAATACTTTAAAAAATTTGACTTATTTAAAAAAACTTTTTTGATAACAAAAATTAATTTTTATTATAATATTATTAAATTTTATTTAATAATAGAGTTATTATAAAAATTCCCTTGGTGTGAAAATTTAGAAAAATCTTTAA
This sequence comes from Belonocnema kinseyi, assembly GCF_010883055.1. Classification (NCBI taxonomy): domain Eukaryota; kingdom Metazoa; phylum Arthropoda; class Insecta; order Hymenoptera; family Cynipidae; genus Belonocnema; species Belonocnema kinseyi. The sequence continues at coordinate 2,518,360 of NC_046665.1, read as the reverse complement.
ACTTTAAAATACATCTCACGGTTATATTAATTTAATAAATAAAAAATAATTTTCTTTGGTTGAAATATTGTTTGTATTTTAAACTGCTTCACAATGAATTTATGAATTAAATGAAATTAATTATGAATTAATTAAATTAATTAAATGAAATTAATGAAATTATTCATTAATTAACATAGTACCCTACATCGCTTATAAATGATTCAAATAAACACCTTATAAATGCTTATAAATTAGCTTATAATAACTAATAATTTAATCTTCTTTATTTGTTAACTATTACAAGTATTCTTACAAACAAGCGTTATACTCTCTTACGAACTATTCGCTTCGGACAGTCTTAAATTATTATTCTTATTTCTAAACGCTTGCGACTTTGGCCTGGGCTTCCATTTCCTCTTATCATTATCAATTTTATATTTTGAATCTAGTTCGCAACATTATTCTATTATCCTGTGCAACCAACTCTCTCTCAGATTTTCTAGCTTCTTCATTCATTCGTCTCCCTGACCATTTTCATTCAGCATCCATTTAATTCTCTCGTTTGTACTCTTCCCTCGCCCTCCTAACAAATCTGTCTCACCTCGCACACCTCTCTAACACATGCAACCATGTTTCCTTCTTATACGTGTTTCCTGCTTGTATCTTGAATCTGCGATTTGTTCCCATCTTTCCTCACCTTGCCTTGCCTTCATGTCTTCCTCTATTTTCTCCCACTCTGTACCCCTCCCCATTTTTTGTCCTATTTCTTCCCTCAGCATATAACCTGGGCAACTCCAGCTCACTCCAAAAAACTTATCTAAGAACTCTCTCATGCAAACTTTCTATACTCTTATGTTCTTTCCATCCTCAAATTTCTAAACCATAGCTTAACACTGACCATACTAATACATCAAACATCCACACTTTCATTTTCAAGTCACTCTTGAACCTTCTTTTTCCTATACCCCATATTTGTCCCATCACTTTACTCGCGCATTTCATTCATCGTCCCACCAGCCTCTCCTAAATCCCTCTTCTTCGTCTCTCGGTCTCACCTCTTCCTTCACCATATCTATCGCTCCTTTAAGTTTTTCTAGCAGTGTATCAACACCATCCTCTTGCCGACCCCCTATCTCCTTGTTTTATATTTTTCCTCTAAATTCTCTCAACTTTTCCTGCCCCCAAATGCCCATTTTCACTTTATTTTCTCTCTTTTCTTTCCTCTTCCCCCTACTGCCCCTTGAGCCACTACATCTCATTGTCGTGATTACCGGAAAGTGTTCTGAGCCTATCAAGTTGACCACTTCCATGCTAACCTTTAGCCCCCTGATTCTGCCTTCTACCTGAAAGTAAGCTATTACGGTATCCCTTATACCCCCGTATGTATATTCACCTTCTTCATCTCCTCTTGTATTGCCGTTACAAATGAGCCATCCTGCCTCTCCCAGTATGTCTAGTAGCCTCATACCCTCCCGATCCGTTTCCTTTTGTTTCGATTTTCTTATAAACACGTCCTTTTCTTTTTCCCGTCTCCATGCATTCAAATCCCTTCCTATTAGGACTAGCCTCTCCTCTTTCTCCTTTGTCCATTTCCTTATTGATTTCTTTTGATAATTTGTGTCTATTTAACTCTTTTTCCCTTCTTACCCTTCAAACTTCTATTTACTGCCAAGAAACACAGTATATCACTCAAGTGAACCTAACCTCAAAATCAACTTTCGTCAATTACTGTATTTTCCGTTTAAATTTCCATTTTCTATCATTCCCTTCATTCAATGAGCTTCAATTAACGTAAAATAGATTAAAGCTGATAGTGAAGTATCCTGAAAGAGGGCGCAAAAGCTAAGAGATAGCTGTAAGAATCCAGCTATCTACAACCGCTGAGCTGCTGCGCGTGAAGGGCTCAGTCAGCACGGAATGCTATGTTAAAAACGCCATGAAATACGGGCTTTAGGATCAGCACACCTTGACACAGTAAATCCAGTCTCGGCGAGGATCAGTGGAGACTTGGTTTTTTGACAGTTAGTTGGAGACAACTTTTCTCAAGATTCAACACTTCTCTGTACGGATATTCTTAGCATTAAGAATGGCGAACAATTCATCTTCATTACTTTCTTTCATAAAACCAAAAATTTGCAGTTATAGCATTTATAAAATTAAAAAAAACACGAAAATCCATATTTTGCGCCAAATAACGCACGATATGAAAAAAGTCTAGAAAAGCAAAACTTCGCTCTTTAAGTACTCTGAAATACTATCATAACAACTTGGTGAATTTTCTTGAAAAATCGAAAATTAAAATGTTGACAATATAAAAAATAAAGAAAAATCATACAGGAGGCCTCAGGTAGGTTAACGTTTAAATCGTGAAATTGCATTTATGGAAATAACATACAATTCTAGGGACAAACTCGTTACCAAAAATAAGCAGACGGCTAATATCTAAAAAGATGCTCCAAGTACTAACGGAATCTGAGCTTAAAGCACATATATTCCTATTTATATGATCAGATTCGCGACTTCCCAACTAATATAATTACTTTTGAAAGACAAGAAATTTCTGATTAGGCATATATTTTTCAAGTCAGTTTCAAGGTTGATCCATTTATCATCCCTTTAAAAATGTGTTGCTCCTGTTCTCATTGCTGCCGCGTGGCCTCTCAAAGCAAGAATTGACTGCAGGGATAAACCGCACGAATACAGATATTTCTTGTCCAAAACGAACTGGCACACTGTTTTGCCTGAATTTCAGAGTTTCTTACCTTGCAAGAGATAAAATATTTTCAAGCTTAACGAACAGCAAGACATAAAAAAAAATTCCCGCATTTAGAAAAATCGCAATCAAAGAGACCTCAAAACTCTATTATACCCAGCAGAAAATCACGCAGTAAAATAATCATCCACTTGATCTACATTCTTTGACAAAACCCACTGCTCATCCTTAACGCCAACCTCACCTCAATAGCTCTGGTTACCTCCACTAGATGATGTCGCTTCTGACTTTTTCTTTAGTATAAGTGCGGGGCCCACTTCTCCAAGATCATTTTCCTAGATACAAGCTATTTCAAAACCCAATGTTCAACGTGATATCCCACTAACCCGAAAAAGTGTCAGCATTCGACAATCTTCAGCAAGTGTTAAGGATCAACGCTCTAATACGGATTCCGCAACCAACGGATTTTATCTTCGATTAATAGCTTCTAACCCACCTTCCCCCACTAGAAAAACTCCTTTTTTCAACGCTTTCTATCCACAATCAGCGCAAACCTTAACTGAGATGCTTTCCTTTTTGGCATAACCCATTACACAGTTTGCACCATTACTATCCATTTTCAGACCGTCTTAAACATCTTTGCTGAGTCCCAACGCTATTAATGTATCTAGCGCATTAACCACTTTAACAACGCGAACAGAGTCATGTGATTAATTAATTCCTAAGATACCATTAGTACTACACCTACAACTTATATTAATAATGATTCAAAATATATCCAAACTAAGAATTTTCCAATGTAATTGTAGAAAAATCTTCAAAAAAAAGAGATGTTTAGATAATATCATACAGAACTATGATATAATTCTACTGTCTGAAACCTGGCTAAGTCCGTAGTCGTATTTCCAACATCAAAATTTTAATCTTCGTGAAGAACGTGAAAACAGAATGTTAACTGGGAAAATTCCTCTGATTTACCAATTAACAACTACAATATTTTCATAGGAGGTGACTAATTGTCATCACACGTCTTGAGGTAGCAAAAAATAAAAAATAAAAAAAATAAAGAAAAATATCTTTCATTCAAACCATGAATCACTTTCATTCTAAACTAGCACCCTGGATAAGCTCAAACTGGCCTTGAAAAACTTGCCAGGAATCTCGCAAATTAAGAAATGGGGAAGGATGTGGCTCATCTTTAAGTAGGCGAAGTCAATTAATAGAGGCAATTAATATATACATTTAGTTTTATTAACCAACTTACAATTAGTTGGTAGAACATGCTAGCCCACGATCGAGGTTCAATCTCGCTGGTTATCCCCGAGAGAAGGTTTCGTCGGAGTTCATTGAAATGAGGGTGGTTTGGGCAGTTTCCGGTGAGGTCGGATCTAGTGGACGGCGTTGTTGTCCACATGGGTTGGGATCCAGTACGGAAGCGTAACGGGTACCAACCGGGTTCGCTCGTATGGAGCACCAGATTGACTTCTCGTGGATAAGGTTTTGGGGATAAGGACCGTGGGTGCTTTCCCCAGTTCTATTCTTAGGCCCGCAGGGCCGTAACTCTCAAAGGGTTCTTATACCCTTGTTATAAACAATAACTGATATTTTGCCCCAATATGCATTTTTTTAAATTATAATTATTTTCGACTATAACTTGGACTTACTTGGCCTTATTTGATTCCAACGTGCAGTAACTCATCTTCTCTTTAATTTTGTCAGTCACCTCAAACTTCAATTCAATTAATTAATTGTTGAATTTTTGGGAATTTCATCATTTCGCTTTTTATTATTCTGGGGATTTTTTGTGTTATTTTGTTTGTTAATCCTTGAACCTTCAAAAAAGATGAACAAACAAATTTTATTCACACTATTGAGCATTAATCAAATCAAAATAAAGTTTATTTTCTCTCAAAACTTATTTTAACTTCGTTAATTTTTCAGTTCTCTTATTTTTACCATGACCTAAATTTAATTTATGTTACCATTTAGGATTTTAAATGATTTAACTAGCTAGATTTGTCAACGCTTGAGCTGTTTTTCACTTAGATATTCAATTGATGACTCACCATCTATTTTCCTCGCGTAAACACAACTTTCACTGGTGATTGAACTTTCGTCGTTTCAATTAAACCAATTTAACTTTTATTTCCTCCGGATTTTAAATTTTGACTTGATTTTTCAAGATTGGAATTTATAAAATTCTAACTAATTCCAATCTTGTAATTTCGACCTTAATTCCCTACCGCGTCACTCAGGCCCATACGTCGGGCGTCATTTATAACGGATATTTTGCCCAAATATTCATTTTCAGAATTATAATTATTATCGACTATAACTTGGACTTACTGATGAGTCGAAAAATTTGCCAGCAGGGCGCCAGGTCATTTTAACTAAAACTACCCAAATTTAACATTAACATTGAGATATGTTAAAGCTGCTCCGACCGCTCCCGATAGAGTGGTGTGAGTAAGAAGTGACGCGCGCATGAGGGGTAAGCTTAAACATAATAAATGGAACACACCATTTTCACACAATTCAGAATTTAATGTGTCAGTAAATCATGACTCGATAATGTACAAGGGGGAACCCGTGTTTCAAAAACAGTCCGAGAATTCTGGCTCACTCGAGTCCACTTTATTATGAATATCAATGTAATTCGCATGAATTACACGACGTAATAGGTTAATAGGGAGTGGAAGACCCCATCAGTTTGATTGGAACTATAAGTTCCAATTACACACCAACAACGAAAACACTGAATTTGATTTAAAAGAAAAACAGGCCATGAACTTGTCCGAGGTCAGCAACTAACAAATTTCAACGGCGTGTGCCTACCATTTCAGCACACATCGTTAAATTGTCACAAATTATTAAGTAAAACACAGCACAGAAAGTAAGGGAGCCTACCTGGCAAAGTCCGCCGTCCTCGGTTATTTTCTCTCATGGTAATTTTTCCTCGTTTGTCTTATTTTTTTCAATCTTTCGATAATGAAACCTTCGAGGCAAATGTTCTCACGAATAGTGAAGGGTGACGAATGAATGTTACAGAGTGGCGTCACCGTTCGTCGCCTCAATTGAGAGCCGGAGAGCCACTAGTGTCACGAAACTGATACTAAAGATCAGTAAAGAGAGAGAGAGAGAGAACACGAGGAAGCGGGACAGTTGCCAGTAATCTCCCCGTAGCGTGGTGCCGCGCCGTCGATCAACACGTTTCGCGGCTCGGCCCTGGTCGTTTTTCATTCACCGCCCTTCCACGGGGTGCGCTGACTCCTGTCAACACGCAGATTATTCGCAGCTACATGATCCTGTATTTCCCAGCACTCTTGTGCAAGCGGGAATCTCATCCACTGCGCATGTGCTGGGAAACCTCCTCTTTTTGGTCCGTGACTTCGTCTCGCGTACTATGTGCAATTTGACAACTCGTTTGTTGTGGGTGGTAGTCCACCTGTTTTATATAGGATCGCAGAACAAGTAACAAGATTTATGAGCTAATTAAACAAACAAAATCAATTTTTAAATAAGGAATTTCCGAGGTTGATATGAATGTTATAAGGATTATTGATCTGCTACTCTGGGATCGTTTCCCCAGAAAGGACTTGAAAGTTAAGTATTTAGTTTTAACATTCTTTTGAATATGTTTTTGTGGGGGGTCTATAATCCCCCGTCACAAAACATCACGCCAAAATCTTCTTTAGCATTAGATAAAATAAGCTTAAAGTTTATTTAAAATATACTTAAAAACTCTATCATACGTTTGCAATTGATTTACAATAATATTCTGCTTGACAGTCCTTTCCCCACATCCCGGACAGACTTTCTAATTTTCCTATTACTCAAGTTCATACCAGGCAAATTGATAACAGTTTCTATAGCTTTATATTTTCGCAAATTAATAGAAAATCTTATTTTTATAATATTAAACAATTGATTGGAACACACCAGCCTACTCCCAACATCTCAATATGGCTACAGTAAGGGTCGCTCCTGTGCTATCAGACTAAATATGGTTTTCACAGAACCTTGGTTGATTCTATCATACATTGTCACCCTTTGATGATATCTGTTATGAAAAGCTAAGTAATCCACACAATAAATTTCTTAGATTAATATTCGGGTACAAAATATCAACCATCTTGCAAGTTGCAAGCATATTTTTCACACGCAGCGATGCTTTTCAGGCTATTAACCAGTGAAAGCTTGGCACCTCTAAGAGCACCGATGATAAGGACGATTAGTTTAACAAAATATTATGGGTACAATCGTCGCAACTTCCTTATAAGGTCTTTATACCTCTTTTTCTTTTCATTCTCCTTGGCTATAATGTTTTTGTCAGCTGTTGCTAAAAATTCGATAACGAACATGGTTTTCTTAGCAAAGTCAAGAAGTTCCTCGAGGTGCAACAGAAACAGTTTTTGAGAATATAAATTTCCAGTATATGCGGCACTTCCCATTGTCGACAATTCACTCAATTTCCCTAGGAGCATTTAGAGGAGCGATATTAAGCTTAATGCCGTAGGAGGGACAGAGATGATAATAAAGCACTCTTAGTGCCGCATCGTGCCTTTGAATGTAGGTCGTTCCCGCGTGAGTTGGACAACTAGATAGTATGTGACCTAAATGCTCGGGGTGTGCATGGCACGCCCTGCAGCTGTCATCGGGAATGTCTTGGCTCAAAATGTGGCCACGGTATGTTAAAGTGGAAATGACACCGTCTTGGCATGCAAAAATGGAACCCCCCAACCAGACTTCAATCCGGGCGATTTAAGGAAAGCAAACGTTAGCTCACAAGACATTGACTGATCCTTCACATTTCTGTGAAGACACCGTGCATCCTCTTATCGAGGAGCTGTTCACGAAAGTTTTTCTCTTGTGCTTTCTTAATCCGGGCTTTCAGGAGTAAGTACTCGAGATAAATAAGATTTGATGCATTTTGCTCACCCCTAATACTGAAGTCAAGTCCGAGTGCTTCAGCAGCCTCCTCTGCTGCTTTTTACACAAACACTCCTTTGCCCACTTCCTCGTGATTCCTGACCATTTTAAGAAGAGGGTCTCTTCCATTTGCAACTCTATGTGCTGTACCCAGAATAATCCTGTTGTGAAGACATTCAAGGCTCAATATTCCGCGACCCCCTTGACGACGGGATATGTACAGTCTCGGAACGGAAGACTTAAGATGCATGCTTTTGTTCATGTGCATAACCTTTCTTGTCCCCATTTCGAGAGATCTGAGCTCGTTTTGCGTCCATGGAACTAACCCAAATGAATAGAGTAGTACCGGTGCGGCAAGCATGTTCGTTGCAGATACTTTGTTCCTCTTCGACAGTTCGGAAGACCAAATCTGTCGGATAAGACGTTTGCATCTGCTTCGGAAAGTATCCTTTATAGATGTCACATCCTGAATGCGGCTCTGTGGCACGCCCAGGTATGTATAGGTCTCTCCAGCGCAAAGGTGTCGTATGGCGTTTCTATCAACGAGCTCAGGATCTTCAGGGATGCTATTAAGTTCTCCTCGCTTCAAATAAACCTTGGCGCATTTGTCTAACCCAAATTCCATTCCAATTTCCTTAGTATATCATTCGACAATCCCCAGAGCTAGTTGCAGTTGCTCTCTGTTTTTAAAATAAATCTTAAGATGGTCCATGTAACATACATGAGTGACCTTGTACTTTCGATCAGCAGGTTTGCCGCACAAGTACCCGTCGGAATGGCGAAGTGCTAGAGATAGTGGCAATAATGTAAGGCAAAAGA
>NC_046665.1:2499380-2509817 GCF_010883055.1 Belonocnema kinseyi | reverse complement strand
AGACTTCTCTTAGCGTCAGATAGTATCCGTATTCTCTCAACAATATGCTGCCTGATGGTCAGCAGCTTTGACTTGTTAAGTGTGTGATAACGGGTCCGGATTCGCGCGCGAACTTTCGAACCTTGGCGCTAAAATTCCTGATAGATGTGATGTAATCAATCACACACTGAATGCGGGACGCGCACTGTCTTGCCTAGCCTATCTTTATGGCAAGTTGATGCATTCGTCTTTTGGTCTTATGATCAGCCGTTGGTTTTGTTTTATGTTTCGCATCGGCAAAAGCTCTCGCTGCATTATACACACAATAATTGGTAGCCCAGAGGTCGGATTCTCCGGAAAAATGTCCACGAAGCTCGTCATCCATTTCAGCCAGATCTTTAGGCTTGAGAGAAACCTTGGTGTTGATGTTTCTTCGGATCGTAAAGCATCGCTCTTCATCTACTAGGCAGTCTGATAAGTTCCTGAAAAATAAAACACGGAGACATTTTTTTGAACAAAGTCGATTTTATTTTTCAACATACTCTCCTTTTAGGTTGATACAGCGAGTCCAACGATTTTCTAACTTTTTGATACCGTCCGAAAAGTACTCGATCGGAAGGTCTCCAAAATACGCCTCAGTTTCAGCTATGAGCTCCTCATTTGAGTAAAAACGCTTACCAGTGAGCCATCTCTTCAAGTTAGGAAACAAGTAATAGTCGCTGGGGGCCAGGTCTGGTGAATAGGGTGGCTGAGGAACCAATTCGAAGACGATTTCATGCAATTTTGCTTGTGCAACTAAGCATAAATGAACAGGCGCATTGTCGTGATGATAAAACGGTTTTTTCTTCTTCAAATGCGGTCATTTTTCGGCGATTTCGATTTTCAATCGGTCCAATAATGATGAATAGTATGCTCCGGTTATGGGTTTACCTTTTTCAAGATAGTCCACGAATATTATGCCATGTGCATCCCAAAATGCGGAGGCCATAACCTTCCCGACCCATTGTTGCGTTTTTGGACGCTTCGGAGCACTTTCGCCCGGTGGAACCCACTGTTTTGCCTGTTGCGTTGACTCAGGAGTGTAGTAGTGGATCCAGGTTTCATCCATGGTTATGAATCGGCGCAAAAACTCGGTCGGCTTATGCGAAAATAATGTCAAATTCTGCTGGGAAGTTGTCACACGAATTCGTTTTTGGTCCACTGTGAGCAAACGCGCCCCCCCATCGCTCGTAGAGTTTCTTCATGCCCAAAACTGAATGCACGATATTGCCCACACGTTCCAATGATATGCCTACAGCATTAGCTACCTCTCACAATTTCACTTTGGGATCATTCAGCATCATATCATGGATTTTTTCGACATTTTCTGGTGTAGTGACCTCTTTTGGGCGCCCAGATCGTTCAGCATCAACTGTGCTCGTACGACCACAACGAAACTCAGTAAACCACTTATGAGTCGTTCCAATCGACGGTGCAGAGTCCGGGTAATACTTATCCAGCTTGGCCTTGGTCTCGGATATCGTTTTCTTGCGAAGATAGTAGTGTTTGATCAAAACTCGAAACTCAGATTTTTCCATATTAAAAAGAACTCGGAGGTTAGTCGCTTCTCAGTGCTGTAACTTGTAAATGCGTAAACATAAATGGCTGAAGTTTTGACAGGCGTCATTTGAAGGATCAAGCTCGACGAAAATGGTTCACATTAGTGAATACTAATGCCATCTCTTAGAATTTTCAGGTACTTATCAGACTGCGTAGTATTAGATGCCTGCCCGCGGTTGGTCTTAGTGTCGCCTCTCTTTCTCTGTTGCCGGCTTGTTCTAGCTGTGGTAGAGTTGGCGTTTCGCTTACATAGCCCCTTTTACGCAGACGTTGCTGCGAAAAGTGCGATAGCTCCGGGTGTTTCTCGCTACACAGAGCATGCAGCCGCGCCATATAACCCCGTTCAGGGGCTACACTCGCATCGTAGCACTCTAGCAAGTCCTGATTCAGTCGCTCCGTCCACCGAAAGGTTGCGAGATACTGCCGATCCATTGCATTGAATCAATTTTCATTAACTCTCCCAGCTCTAGATTGGTCGGCATTGTTGGCCGACCCATTGTCGGGAGCCCTGCGCGTTCTGTTGTTTTGAACCGCACTTACTACAACTATGTTTGGTGTTGTCATTGTCGTTCCCACGAGAAGCTATGGAATGGGGTTCGTCCATCTTTGTAGAGCCCCGCATGCAAGGATAAGGCTGCGTACTCTGAGAGGTCGCCCGGTATCCCAGAGTCACCGTTCTAGACACCTCACGCAGGTGCCATTCAGCTTTCGGCACGGTTTTCACACCCCCGCTTGGGAGTTAATTCCTTCGGCACCACCCCTGGACAATTGTCCGCGACTGCCTATTTATTTTTGTAACCATATTCAGCAGAAACCCTTGGTACAGGGACCCTCTATCCGCAACAGTCATCTAAAAATGACACTGGCTCCCAGCATAACCGCTGTAAATCTCACTTACTACCACACTTTCATTTCAAACTAGCCCCCAAAATCTATAGTTTATTGCTCAAATGGCAAATTATATGGATCAGCATTTTATAAGAGCCAAATATATATTTACGTATATCGATCACCATTACCAGATTTCATTTACAATCAGGCACGCAAAAAAACTCCAGACTCTAACGGCGTTACAAACACGAACATTTCCAATTCCCCATTTCAGACGGAGAAACTCAAACTGGGCTTGGAAAACTTGTGAGGGATCTCCCAAATAAGGAATGGGGAAGGATGATCGGTCGTGGCTTCGTCGGACTTCGTTAAAATGTGGGTAGGTTTGGCGGTTTCGGGTGAGGTCGGAAATAGTGGATAGCGTCGTTTGCCAAATGATTTGGGATTCAGTTCGGAGGCGTATTCCCAAACACGCAGGGCCATAATTCACTGGAATTCTTATAACTTTGTTATAACGCCCCCCCCCCCCCCCCCCCCCCCCCCCCCCCCCCCCCCGTTATTTAGGACCAGGTTTATTTCTTACCCATTTCCTCACACAATTCTAATTCCATGTTGAGGGTAAAAGCAGCTCCTTCCTCGGTGTTGTAAATTTGTACATACGATTCATCTCAATCCTTGGTACCCTTTTCCTCATCTTCTTTCAGTTGTGCCAGTTCCTTTTTTCCAAATGAGATTTTTATAGTGTTTTTAAATTCTTGATTTGTTTCCAGCCCATCGCCTTTGATATATTTGGGTTTTGTCGAATCCGGAACCGTATGATAATTTTTCGTCCGGTTCGAAATTTCATCACAGTATGTATCATGGAATATGTAGAGTTCAACTGGAATCATCCTTTCGCAGTGATGACATTTCCACATCATGATTTCTTTCATCTTCTTTTTTCTGCAACAAATATCAAAAATCCTATCGCTTAAACAAAAAATAAAATTAAAAAACTCTGCTACTGTTCATGGTTCTTCAATTATTCTTTTTCCCATAAAACCTCTTTGATGATTCACTTTCGGTTTTACTCTCTGTCAAATTTCAAATTCTTTTACATATTTTGATGTTCCACAGTACATTCCGAATCAAAAATAATTTTCTGAAATTTTTGCATAGGCTTTTTCCATACCTAAGTATCCTGCTTATTCATTATCGTGAATTTTAATTATAACTCGCTCTCTTTACTCTTTCGGTATTGTTAGCTTCCACGCATTACTATCTAAATTTAGGCTTGATTTCAAAGAGTCGGGTCTATACAAATATAATTCGTTATCGCGTATTCTCCAATTTTGATTTTCTTCTGGATTATTTTTAACATATATCATTTTAGTTTTGTACTATCTTTCCTCAACGTCTTTAAAATCTTTTTCATTTGGTTCTATTATGCTGGCTAAAATAGTAGAAACTTTTATTTCATTTTCATTCGACCTTGATAACGTATCCGTATAGGAACCGTCTAAAATTTCTTATTGTCCAGACTACTGCTAAGCATTCTTTTTCTGAAGCAAAATATTTACGTTCTGCTCCATTCAGACCTCTACTGGCAAAAGCTATTACATAATTTTTGCCATTCATTGTTTGTGTTAAAACAGTTCCTAACCCTATATCGCTAGCACAGGTTTCAAGTTGAAATGGACTTCCAAAATCAGGACAGCCTAAAATTGTTGATTTTAGGTTTTTTAAATTTGTGATTCGCATTTATCCAATCCTATCGTTAAACCTGCATTTTCAAGTTTATTTGAAACAATTTCTAATTATTTTTAATGTTTCTCGAAATTTTTAAGACTGATTATATCATCAAGGTAGCAAAATACGTGAGTTTTTATTTCTGGTGTTATTATTTTGACCATCAGGCGTTGGAATGTAGCAGGAGAATTTATTAGTCCAAATAGCATCCTCTTGAACTCATACATTCCTTCACCCGGGACTATAAAGGCTGTTATTCGTTTAGATTCCTCGTCCAACGGTATCTGATGATATGCTGAGCAAAAATCTTTTTTGGACATGTACTTTACTGAACTTTATGCATCCAATATTTCCGAAATTATAGGAATTGTGCATAAATATTTTTTCGTTATTGTATTTACTTTTCTGAAGCATAAAAAATCTGTATTTGCCTTTAGTTTTTTTTGATCATTACTATCGGATTCGACCAATCGCTATTAGAAGGTTCTATAATTTTTTCTTCTAGTGGTCGATCTACTTCTTCATACATAAATTCTCTCATTTTATGTGATACATAATAGTATCTTTGTTTTATAGGCTCATGACCTTGCACATCCATTTTGTGGCTAGTTAAATGGGTTGGTTTCAATTCTGATCGCTGATCTATTATCTCTCTTTCAATCAAATTCTCTAATTGCAATCGTTGTGCTTCATTTAGTTCTACTATGCCTACCGAAATTTCCTCACAAAATTCTAAGTTTTTCTTCCTTTCTATTTTTACGCGATTAATATTATTGTTTATTACCGCATAATTTCTAAAATTATACCAATTACCTTTTCTAATTTAGAATAATTTTTCTACTATCGAGTCATTTTTTCCCTGTGTTTTATTTATAACCGTCTGCAATTTAGAATTATTTTTCTCTTTATCGCATTCCAATACCTCTTTAAATTCTGTTTTTAATTCCCTATCTTTATTTATCGTAGGTATATTTGTCTTTCTTTTGTTTCTATCCTTATTTTTGTTCTTTTCTCTCTCTCTCTCTCTATTTTAACTAGCCTGCTTGTCTAATCTGCTGACGCCCAAGCTGGCTCGTACCAGTGTTACGTAATTTGCCTTGCTAGGTGCATGCTGTGGGACTCCATGCCCCCGTACACTCTGTGCCGCCTGGGGTGCTGGCGGTATTGAGTCTAATGCATCACCTGTAAGGAGGATCTGAGGTGGGGTGTACGGCGATACGGGAGAAAATACTAAATATTTTTCTTATAATCCATTTTTAAACCTAATTTTTCTATTATATCGGTTCCTTTAATTCCCATCCATCTTAATTCTGTTACCAGCCTCAATAATAAGTATTTTTAATCGGTAGTAATACTTGTCCTTAATATTTAATTTCTGACGATTTGCTACGATCAATGTATCGTTTTTCGGTTTTTTAATTTCATAGTCTACCTCTTTAATTGTTGTATGAGTGTGTTGCGCCGGTATCAACCAACACTTTAAATTTATGATCTTCAAAATCGTTCATAAGGTGAAATCTTGTTTCGCCCGATTCTTTTTTTTCTATTTCAAGTAATTCTGACGGTCTTTGGTTTCGTTGATTATTATCCGTCTTTAATATCCACTGTTTGTATTTCCCTGGTCAATACTATACGAACAATCACGTCGAAAATGGCCTATTTTCCGCAATTATAGAATGTAATTGGTTCTCACGATTTGTCATTTAAATTTCAGTTTCCTAAATTTGAATCCACAAAATCCTGTCGACTTGGATTTGTTTCACCTTTTTTATTATTCCTACTATTTTCGTGATTTGAATATTTTAAATTTGTATGTTGTCCTTAATTTTATTTTTTGACTTTTGACGTAATGTTATTCTCTTCCGCGTTGTACAAAAGCACTGGTATTTGCGGAAACTTATTTGTTTGTTGTGTCTGTGTGTTTCCTAACAGCTGACTAATTGCATTTAAAAATTGGCCAGCTGGGATCTGATTTCTGAAATCATTATTCTTATAATTATTATTAAATCGTGCATTTCTTTGGAATCCAGAATTATTTTGATAATAATTATTATTGTTTCGAAAACTTGAATTAAAAAATCTAAAATTCCCATTTGGAAATCTTGGTTGAAATTGTCTATTTTGTTGATTTTGATACCTAGAGCTGAATTTTCTTTGTTGATTTGGATCATAGTTTTCTTTGTGATCTCCATTCCGATTCTCATTTTCAATATTATTTCGGCTCTGATCATTTTCTGTATCTTCTTTATTTTTATAAATTTTACCATTATCTTTATCTAAAATGTTTAGTTGTTAACCTCTAATTTTAGATTTTGCCAATTCTGTTTGCTACTCTCGCCCTAAAATTTCTATTTCTGAAAAATTTCAAAAAACATTTCTCGAGATATAAACTTTATATTTAGTTCTTAGATTTTTATATGCTTTTCTTAATGGTCATTCCAGGCTTGGTCGTGGAATTAATTTCTCGAATAGCTGATTCTTTAAAAACTACATATAAATTTTGTAATATATCTGTTACACTAATTTTATAACCTATTTTAAAACGTAATCAGGTATTTAAAAGATATGTAGGACTATTTTCTATGTTGTTTTTAAATGTTATTGGCCAGTTTGACATTATCTGAAAAGGCGTTTAAATCATTCGCCTGATTGATTGCCTTTGCACCGCTCTTGGTAACGAGTATCCGTCCCCATGACCGCTCATTCTATTATTTGTTGTCCTTTTTTTGCACCTGCTAATATATGCTTTTACTCATTAAAATCTAATTCGGTTTCTTCGAAAAAAACCTTATTTTGTGTATTTCGAGGCTTATTTTGTTGATTCAATAAATTTTGCGTTGTATTTAAAATTCTATCTATTTTAGCATTTAAATTTTTTATTTCTTGTGAAATTAAAAATGAAATTTCAAAGTTTTAATAAAATTTCAAAAGTTCTAATATTGATTCTCGCGTTTTCTATTTTCTCCTTTTCTATCTCTAATTGTATTCTTTCGCGGCCTAATCTTGCTTTTTCTGCTCTTTCTCTATATATTCTTTTTTCTCCTTTCTAAGTGTTTCTTCTCATTCTGTCTCGTTTCTAATTGTTCTCTGTTTCTTTCTAATCGTTCAAGTTCTTTCCTCTTGTTTTCAACTTCTCTATCTATTATACTCGTTTCTAATTCATTATTTTCTAAATTCCTACTATTTTCGTCTTCTATTCTCCAATTACCTAACGTATTCTCGATATTTCTGGACAGTATTCCAATTTCGCGTCTATGTGGTGTACGGTTTTGTCTGTTGGCGTTTGGGGTACTTTCTGTCTGTGTTTGTGCCTGTATTATTGTTCTTGAGATTGCACCTTTCACTTGACTCGGTTGTACCGCCCCCAATCTAATTCTCTATTTCATACCGTTACGAATTCTAAGTTTGTATTTATTTCTTCTCATCCATTTTTTTTCTAGGGGTTGATTATCAATATAGTAGTTTTCTAAATTACTCGCATTTGCTTGTGCGTTATTTTCTTCAAGTATTACTTGCGGAATTTCATTTTTTTACTTTCTTTTACATTTTCTACACCGGTTCCCAGTGTAACCGCAGTAAATCTCACTTATCATCACGTCTCACAACCATGAGATGGGTGGTCATTGGGCACGATGAAATCACAACGACAGGCCGGCGAAACCCTCGTGTATCTTGAAGACACGTAGCGAGCCAAGGAAGATAGCTTCCTTTATCCATCTCGCAAGTGCAATGGCATATCGTTGGGACGCTGGTACGACTTTAAGGTTTCGAGTCAGTGATAACTTCGCACCTCTGAGAGCACCGATCACAAGCACAATTACTTTAACCAAATTTTTTGGGTGCAGTCGTTGCAGCTTTCTTTTGAGGTATTGATACCTTTTTTCCTTATCCTTCTCTTTAGCAGTAATGTTGTAGTCGGCCGCAGCCAAAAATTCGATCACGAACATAGTTCGTTTCTCGAAGTCTTGGAGAACGATGTCAAGCCTCGAGTGTGCAACGGACATTGTTATCCAAAAATTGTAGTTCCAGAAAATTTTGCACTTCTCATTTTGGACAATTTACTCTATCGCCCTCGGAGCGCTCGGCAGGGCAGGGTCTCGGCCAACAACGTAAGAACGACAAGGATGGTAATAAATCACTCTTAGGGCGGCATTATGTCTGTAGAGATACGTAGTTCCCATGGGGGTGGGATACCCAGATAGTATGTGTTCTAGGTACTAAGCGTGTGCATGACATACTCTACACCTATCGCTGGGAACTTCTTGACATAAAATGCGGTCGCGGTATACGAAGGTGAAAATTATACCGTGCTGACACGTGAAAATTAAACCCTCTGTGTCTGAATTAAGCCCTGATGATTTGAGAAAGGCAAAAAATTGCTCTTTTGACAAGGACTGTTCTAGATTTCTGTAAAAGTTTTCGTGAATTTTCTTGACAAGTAGCTCTTGGCGGAATTTTTTAAACTCTGCTTTCTTCACTTCGGCGTTTAAAAAAAAAAGTTTCCAAATGGAGTAATGCATTTCCTTACTTCTGGTATTAAAATTCAGGCCAAGGGTCTCGACCCCCTGCTCTGCGGTTTTGCAAAGGAACGCTCTTTACCAATCATCTCGTGGTTCCTGAACATTTTTAGAAGAGGATCTCTACCATTTGCAAATATTTGAGCTGTACTTAGAAAAATTCAATTATAAAGATACTGGAGATTCAGAAGTCTGCGACCGCGTTGACGGTATGAAATGTATAATGTATAATGTCGTGTATACAAAAATTGACGTTAATAGATTTTAAATAAGAAAGCGACGGTGTGAAGCCTCAAAATGTGAGCTCTGAGGCCTTCACCTCGCATTTAACCCGCAGGAACACAAAAACGTAAAAAAAAGAGACAGAAAATAAACAGCAGAAGAAAAAATTTACAAAAATCAGTGATTTGTTCATTGGTCACAAACAGTAAAATTACAGATAATAACAACAGCACTAAGATATTAAACACGAGTGCTATAAGTTCGTAGTTAAAATAATTGTATTATCGCATATCTATTTTTGTGAAAAATTAATTTTTAGTTCCTGCTGTAGGTCAAGTGCAAAGCGTTGAAAGTGCCAATGATGAAAAATATCCTGTTACTACCGTTCACATTTTGAATTCCGAAAAAGTCAATGAAGAAAATCTTACTACGTTTTCAAATTCCCGAAAAATCAAAAGAGAAATGAGTTCAATGATTAGCCTTAACGTGACGATCCCATACATGATTCATTTTGTATCACAGGACTGGGTCTCGTGGAAAACTTCGTGCGACAACTAACAACTTCACGTTTCAGAAATGTGTCTTTCAGGGCGACAACAAGAGCTCTTTTCTCTTACATTATTGCCACTATCTCTCACACTTCGCCATTCTTAAAAATACTTCTGTGGAAAACTTGTTAGTCGAAGCCATTATTTCTCTCTTGTATTTTACATAGATGATATCAAGATCTACGCTAAAATTAAAATGCAACTAAATCTAGCTCTGGGGATTGTCAACAGTGCACTGAAGAGATTGGAATCGAACTTGTGTCAGAAGAATATGCTAATGTTAATTTGAGGCAAGGAAAACATAATGGTATGCGCGAAAATGTTGATCTCGTCGACAGAAGCACTATACGACACCTTGGCGATAGAGGGACCTATTCATACCTGGACGTCTTATAAAGCCGCATTCGGGACACAGCATCTATTAAGAATACTCTTCGATGTAGATTCAAATGTCTTGTCCAATAGATTTGGTCATCGGAACTATCTGAGAGGAACGAAGCATCTGCAGTGAACATAGTGGCCATCCCGGTATTACTCTGCCCATTTGGAGTGGTTTCATGGACAAAGAACGAGCTTAGATCCATTGATGTGACACCTCGAACACATGGTTTTTGAGCAATTGCCAAATTATGTGGGATTCAACAAGAGCAAATATTTTTCACAGCTAAATGATCGTGCAATATTTAATGTTTGCTGGTGGAATTAATGCCTAAGGTTGCTTCGATCTTGCGTTATGTCACATGAGGATCTTGCATTACTAGTTTTCGTACAGCATCAATGTTTTGTGGCACAGCAACTGATTCTGGACAACCTTTACGAAATTCGTCGGTGTACGAACGGTAGCCACATTTAAACTCTCGTTATACCAGCATTTCACAATACCAAAGAATGGGACTTTATCGCCAAAAGTGGAAGTACAGTCTGTCAAGTTAAAGCGTGGGTAACTTTTTTGGTAAAATATTTTATTTAAACGCATGTTTCTACATGGAATTACATTTGTCAAGGTGTCGAGC
>NC_046665.1:2494928-2499280 GCF_010883055.1 Belonocnema kinseyi | reverse complement strand
GAGGGAGCTCTTCTTAATATTTTGACACCAAAATCATGTCGATACACCTTACCGACTGCGAGTAAAGCCACCCACGCTTTAACTTGACAGACTGTAAGTTGACCAATCCACTATCGTTGCTGAGACACAATTTTCTTTCAAGTCTCTGTAAACAAAAAAAGCGCTCGTATGACACAACGCTCTGTGGTCGAATTCTGTAAAACTGTCAAACTTTTCGAATATGACAACGGTTTACATTAGGCAACAATAGTGTTGTCAAAACTCACAATATAAATAGTGCCCCTCGTATCAGGTGTCAAAAATAGTTGTACATGAACAAAAAAATTCACGTTAAGTCGTCTATTCCGCGACTTTACATCTCACGTCGTCAAGGTGGTCATGAAACACTGCATCTTGAATGTTCTCACAACAGTATTATTCGTGGTACAGCACATAAAGTAGGAAGTAAAAAAAAACCCTCTTCTTAAAATTTTCAGCAAACACGAAAAACTGAGCCAAGGAGCGCTTCTGTACGAACTAGCGGAGGAGGCTGCTGAAACGCTTAACCTTAACTTAAATATTAGGGGTGAGGAAAATGCATTACACATTATCCATCGCGATTACTGGCTCCTAAAGGGTCGGATCAAGAAAGGTAAAAGAAAAACTTCCGTGCATAGATCTTCGACAGAAATATACACGCCATCTTCCACAGGAATCCGAAGGATTAGTCGATGTTGTATCAGCATGGAGGGATTTGTGAGGTATTTATGCGGAATCATTTAAACTTTCGGATACCGCCTCCAAGTTTTAATTCAAAACATTCCCGATAGTAGCTGCATAGCATGTCATGTACACCCTGAACACCTAGAACACATACTATCTAGTTCCTCAACTTAGGCGGGAGCGACCCACATCCAATGGCACAATACAGCACTAAGTATGCTTTATTATCATTTCTTCCACTCTTGCGGCATTAGCCCTGATACCGCTCCGTTAACCGCTCCTAGGGAAATAAAGTCAATTGTCGAAAATGAAAAGTGAGGTATATAATGGAACTTCATATTCCCCACAATTGTTTCTAAAGTGCATTCGAGGCCTGACATAGTTCTTCTTGACTTGAAGAAACGAACCATGATTGTTATGGAATTTTCGGCACCAGCCAACAAGAACATCGCAGCCAAAGAAAATGAAAAGAAAGATGAGTATAAAGACCTTATAAGGGAGTTGCGGTGGTTTTACCCGGAATATTGGGTTAAGCTTGTCATCCTGATCACCTGTGCTCTTTTAGAAGCCAATATTTTGCTAGTAAACTGCCTAAAAAGCATCTCTGCGTGTCAACAGAATGCTAAGGCACTTGCGGGGAAAATGCAGAAGGCGGTCATCCTTGGGTCGCTCTGTGTCCTCAGGGTGCACGAAACTTTTGCCCAATCGTCGTATTGAGTCCACCGCAGACTACAACCACCTATCTCAAGTCGTAAGACGTGATTACAGTTAAAACTTTAACGCAGTTATGCCGCGAGCGGGTGTAATTTTCTGGAAGGGCACCCGCTTCCGGTGAAAATATGACTTAATTGTAATGAAAATAGTTATAAACAAGAATATTTTGTTGATGACTTCACCTGAAAAATGGTTTTCTTCGCCGAGAAAATGTGTGAATGGCTGACACTACCAAAAGTACAAATCTCATAAACTATGTAAATTTATAACTTAATTTATTTTCAGAAAATCATTGACAGATTAAATTTTTCTTTCGAGAAGTAGTCTAGAGGTATTGTCCAACCAATTAAAATATAAAAATCTAATTATTTCTCTTTAAAAACATTTAAAAACTGTCCTTTGTAAATGTGCATATGTAAAGACATAACTCATTCTACTCTGGGAAAATGTAGTCAAGGAGATGAGACTGAAACATTTTCGCATATTCTAATTATTTTTTTCTCTTAACATATTAAGTTAAAGTAATTATTCCACAAGTTATTATAGAATTAATTGTGATATACCACCTTGTCACATAGGGATCATTTTAAAATTATATAATATTTCTAAGAAGTATGAAGACTCCATACACGATACATAAAATATTGTATAAAGTGTTTGGAACGTCGCACGCGTAACTCTATCTCCAAGTTATACAAACGTGCTGACTCGGTGTTAGCACAGGCGATTCAACTTGCTGACAAAACAAGATGTGTATTCCGAAACTATACAATAATATAAATTTTGAAATAACAAAAGGGTCAAAGAATAAATTGAGTTCTAATTTTCGAGATTATTAAAGTTTATGAATTCAGGTCCATCCAGTTTTAAATCTGAGGCAATGCTAAGTAGTCTTAAGTTAAAAGGCAGAAAAATGAAAATAAAAAGAAAGAGAATGATATCTAGATGTGAAACAGAATAAGAGGGAAACCCTTGGCAAAATAAAAATCACATATAAATTAATTCTAACGGCAAGGAATGAAGAATGATAGATAAAGAAATATAATACTTGTAAAAGGGTAAAATACATAAGTAAAAATTATCCCACATACACGTGGGAACATGAGTACTCGCCGTTGAGCATATAGAAACAGGAATTCGTCAATAATAAACGTCATTCTAAATGAAGAAATAAATTGCGAATGTTCTAAACATTAAACAATTTAGCAAAATTTCAAACTGTAGGTAACATCCTGCTCGATTCTGAAAAAGAGTACAAAAAAATGTTTTCCATAATCATTTTTACAACAATTTCAAAAACAAAAGGTGACCGACTTGACTCAGGCCACTTGAATCTTGCCGTCATTGCAAAAAACCAGCAAAGTAACATTCGTCACTGAAATCATGCCATTTCCCTGACCAATACAGGTTTTCGACCGCAAATTTCTTTCCACCATTTTCACCCTGCTACGTACCATCGAGGCGCATCGACCAGAAATCAATTTCGCAGTTTAACGGGGATCTTCATTCGATTGAGATCACTCCGCCTAAAATCTAATATCTTATTCGGGGGGGGGGGGGTTGTGATATCGAATAAATGGTTGGAAGTTAAACACACTCTCCCCCTTATATTCCAGAAAAGATATAGAAAAATTCTTTTGGATAGAAAAATTCTATTGGATAGAAAAATTAAGATGAAAAAAGATAGACGAAATTTTAGATTGCCTAACGGATAGAAAACGATAGTTCTGGATAAGTGTAGGAATCATGTCAATAGAAAGACTGAGATTCGGAAGGAGAGGACTGACTAATATTAAAATAAAAATAGAAAAAGATTTAATTTAATGGAAATATAGGGATTGAAAGAGACAGGTGGAAAGAGAAAAGAATACAGGTGGATAGGCGGAGGATTCATGCCGATAGAAAGACTCAGTTTTAGAAGAATAAGAATTACTTATAATAGAGAAAATATTGAAAATATTAAATTGGATAGGAATATAGGGATTAAAAAGGATAAGACATTATTTTCGAGTGTATAACAGAAAACAACAACAGTATAAAGACTGGGATTCAAGAAGATATGGCTTAGATTTTAGAGCGGTTAGAAAAAGATTAATTTATACAAGAAGATAGGGATTAAAAAACATAGACAAGACTTTGGATTGCCTAACAGATATAATAAAATAGCTGTGAATAAGCGAGGATTAATTTGGATAGAAACACTAGGATAGGGATAGGGAGTGGAAAAAAGGATACATGTGGATGAGTAGCGGATAGACATAGATAGGAAGATAAGGGTTTTAAAAAATGGAGGTGATTGTAGATTGAAAGAAAAATAGAACAGGATCGAAGCCATAGCCCCGAGATAAAGATGGATACATCGTTCCCTTTCATTTAAATCTTAGAGATAGAAAATGATTCAAAGGCGTAGAGAGTCTATCCATTTACTTCCAGCAAGGATGTGGAGGAAGTGTGTTGTTACCGCGCTGGAAATCACTCTCAAAATGATTGTGAAAATGTAAATAATTCAAAATGTATAAACTTGCGTTAGAAAGAGAGGATGAAGTATAAGTAATAGTAAAGATCAGTTAAAGCATGCGGCTTATAATACTGAGTTTGCTTATTTTATATAAATAAAGGACATTCAGTGTAGTAAGGTTAATTATGCAAATATATTGCAATTAAGTAATAAAGACGGAATTATTATTAGATTAAATGTTTAAGGTTTTATAGGTAAAAAATATGAGATAGTACATAAGCGGCTAAAAATTAGTCAGATGTAACACGTCTTATAAAAGATCGATTGAAATATTGAAGTAGTTTATCATTCGCATAGTACCAGTGAGGCAAAATTTATATGAGTATTAGAAGATAAAGGAAGTTAATTAACTCAATATAACCAAATGTTGATAAATCTGCGATTTCAATATATACGTAAGCATTAATACATTTTACGG
>NC_046665.1:2485185-2494828 GCF_010883055.1 Belonocnema kinseyi | reverse complement strand
GAATAAAGAAATATGTTGAAGGATATACGACAGTCAGGAATGTATCTAAAACATGTGTTGATTTAGTTTTCTCTGAATCCAAACATGTAGTTAACATATTGCATACATCAAAGCTAAGCGATCACTTGAATAATTCAAGTAAAAGTCCAAGAAAGAATATTAAAGAAAATTTAACTAAAACGAAATGGTTTACTTGTAATATATACGACGAAATTAAAAAAGAGATAATTTATATTTGCTTGCTAAACAATCAAAATGTGTAGAAGATTAGGTGAATTATAGAAGCTGTAGAAATCATGTACTCGCTTTAATAAAAAAAGGGAATATAATAAAAATAATTTAGAAAAAAACCAAAATACCCAGAAAAGAATGTGGAAAATAATGAAAGAGCTTGTAAAAGGAGTGTTTAAAATTATTATAGATAATGTGATATACGTAACAATAACATAAGGAATTATGTTAACTTAAAATTAGCAAATTATAAAATGAATGTCTTTGAACAAATAAACATAGCAGGTTGTAATAAAATAATAAGTAAGATAAAAGATAAGAAAGAGGGTGAGAATGAAATAAATTTATTTATATTAATAAAAAAGTTAAAATGTATTAGGTAATAGAATTGTAGATATTATTAAGCAGGCATTAAAGGTGAACGAATTTTCGTGAATAGAAAGAATCAACAGTTATACCGATACCAGAAAATACTTTAGAGAACACCAATCTGGATTTTTTTAAAATCATTCATGTAAAGCAGTGCTACAAGATTTATTAGCTGCTTAGAAAGAAGAAATTAGTTAGAGAAATGTGGTATTAGTTGTCTTTCTAGTTTTACATAGATATTTTGAAATAGTAAATAGAAGCATTTTTTTAAAGAAATTAAAAGTTTATAAAATAAAAGGGCCTGGTTTGCAATAGTTAGAAATCTAGTCTAGTGTCACGTCCTGCGACGTATTATAACTATGTTATTTATACTTATATTATTGATCATCGCTATGTTTACACTTATAATTTACATTGGTAATTACGAAAGGAAAGGATTATGTTCTTATATAAACGCACAAACTCATGCATATTTATTATTATCCAGTATGTTAAAGTCAATATTTTAAACATCGTCAAAATACAATGACTTCTCATCTACAAATCTTCAGCCTCTGTTCACAAAAGTCAGCCTCGAAGCATTAAAGAGGGTGGCACAATGGCCAGTTCCTTGGACTCAAGTTACTGCACCCCGATTCTACGCCTTCAGATATAGACACCTGGATATACATAAAAATCAATTGATATGAATTGTGTCGTCTCCTCGCCGTCAAGTTTTTGGATATCAAGTTTTTGGATATCAAGTTTTTGGTTCTGATCACAATAGAATCTAACATATATAAACCCAGGATCTGAAACAAAAGTCAGTCTATCATCAAAATTCAAATCGGGCAGAAGCTCTGCTGAAAAGCACATCGAAAAATCATTCTATAAACATATTTCAAATCGGGCGGAAGCCCTACCTAGAAGTACATCGAAAAGTCAGCCGATCTCCATATTTCTAATCGGGCGGAAGCATTACCCTAGAGTCAGTTTTGTGCTTCGAAAATTCAATCGAACTGAAGTCGATTAGAATTTCAAATTCCTTTCAAATAAGTAAAACTTTACTGAGAAGATCCCTTTTGACAATACCATTGTCAACCATAATTACACCTGAGTACCAGCAGGAGAGTCGAGCCTACCTGAAAATTACAGCCTCCTTTGACAATGCTCTTTGTCAACCATCTTTACGGTGAATTACCAGAAGGACGATGAGGCCCACCTTTTAACCAGTAACCACCAGCACGACTACCTGAATCCTTGCGAGCCAACGACAACAAATCTGACTGAGTAGAAAAAAACCAGTTTTAAAGGCATCTTTGAAATATTCCAGTGATCCCTAGTTTTACAAGTGCGATTTGGATTGTAAAAATTGGTAAGTTTCATCAACGAGTTTAGAACTTAAAATATTTACCATTTCTTTGAAATTCAATCATTAAGATCTACCTTTATTTTAAGGTGGAGATCTGGAATGAAGAGTTTCTGCTACCTATGAGTCTGCAGTGCAAATCAACTTTTTAAAATCATAAATACCAATAAATTATAAAATTAAATCAAATATTAACATAATCCTTTTCCATGTTTTTCAAATCAGGTATCTCGCTTTAAACTTGTAATTTCTTTAATTTAATAAACTTGTAAATATTGTATATTCAGTTGCATATCAAGTGATTTATAGAATAGTGTGTAGTTATGTTGACCTTCGGAAGTTATTCTCATCCCTGTTCCGAAATCCTAGATTTCGTTTAAAAACGAGAAGCCTTTTAAATAATTATTTTTAACAAGGTAAGTTTCTTCCTTTTAGGACGTAACATACCTCGTTATTAATTTGGTGCATTGGCCGTGGAAATTAAAAAATACCGATAAGAAGGATAACTACCAAATTTTTTTTAACTTTAAGATTTTCTCAACATTTTTTTTGCGGTATTATAAAATTAAATATTAACAATTTTTCAACATTTTTATTGAAATTAGAAAAATTTCATTTATTTTTTGAATATCATCTTGAAAATAAAACAAAAAAAGCACATGGAACTCAGCGGAATGCAAAAAATCTGTTAATTTTAAGAATTGTACTTATACTATTCATATTTGAATTTATAATACCTGTATTTATAACCTACACCATTTATATTTATGCCTTGCACTATTTATATTTCTGCCCTGTGTCATTCATATGCATGCCTTGTACAATAATTCGAAAAAATTCAAAACCTGATTTAGGCACAGAATTTCAAAACAATTCATTATCACACCTGGTACTACCGATACGTCAGTAATCACTTCTGTATCTCAAATTTCAAGTAAAAATTCTCTATTTAATTCAAGTTTCGAGGATAAAACCTTAATTTTTTTCTCAAATTCAAAAAATTTTCAAAACGAAACTTTAGAAAACAATACATTAAACAACGTGACAATTGCAAATTTTAACATAAATAGTGAGGGCCAAAATAGAGCACATTCAACAATAATCGAAAATACACAGAAAGATTCTTTAAATGAAGAAAATTATTTTAACAATTCAAATCCATTTCGACAACAACAATTTAAAGAAATTCAACTAAAACAGGACTTTGACTCACAAACGTCAAACATGAATAAACTACCTACTAACCAACAGATCTCACTCAGAGACGCACTAGAGGTCATTCCATTATTTTACGGAA
Source organism: Belonocnema kinseyi (assembly GCF_010883055.1). Classification (NCBI taxonomy): domain Eukaryota; kingdom Metazoa; phylum Arthropoda; class Insecta; order Hymenoptera; family Cynipidae; genus Belonocnema; species Belonocnema kinseyi. Next base: position 2,491,583 of record NC_046665.1, on the reverse strand, counting down.
CAAATAACGTCCCTTTTAGTCATTTTGTTGAGGCATGCGAAGAAGCATGACCAATGCTACCAAGGGTAGAAGTAGAAGCAAACCTAGTTAAACTTCTTAGAAGTAAACTTGCGGGGGATGCCCTAAAATGCATATTTGGTATACCTATAATACGATTGATGAACTGATAAATAAAACTAAAAACAGTATACGCACCATTAAAAACATTTTATCAACTTCAAGGAAAATTAGGTAACATTTATCAATGGTAAAACGAAAAAGTACTTTCCTATGTAACTAGAGTGAAAGAAATCTCAGATAAAATTAGTGATGCGTATAAAGCAAAAAATAAAATTATTTCAATAGTAGAAGTCAATAAAAATTACAACAAATTCATAGAAGAATTAGAAAAAGATGCAGTCGATTGCTTTATTATATGTTTAAGAACAGAACTTCAAATAAGAATACAAAAGTCACAATCATTTTCAGAAACAGTTAACAGCGCATTAGAAATAGAAAGATCAATTACCGCAACAAAAGAATTAATAAAAAGATCAAACTATCCTCAGCCACATGAATATAACAGAAAATAAAATCAAAACTAATAAAGTTAATATTACTCGCGAAGATATAACATCATGTCAATTCTGTGGAAAGACTTCAATCTAATAATCAAAGACAAATTTTTTCTAATAATATTCAAAATGAAAGACAAATTTTTGCTAAAATTTTTCAAAATGAAAGACCATTTTTTTCTAATAATTCTCAAAATCAAAGACAATTTTCTCCTAATAATTTTCAAAATCAGAGTCAATTTTTTCCTAATAATACTCAAAATCAAAGACAATTTTCCCTTAATAATTTTCAAAATCAATACGAGTCTCGAGGAACTCAAAATAAATAACACGAAGAAAAACTCCCTTGGAGAGGACACGCACAACAGTTTAATCCGGAAAATTCCAGTGCCCTTCCCAGACCGGTTGTTCAGAGGAAGGCCTAAATAAAGAATCAAGTGCATCCAATTCTAATTCTGAAAATAATAAAGAAGAAAAAACAGCAAAATCAAATTTAAGTGTTACTAATACCATCCCTCATATAACATTATCATCAAACGGTTTAAAAAATCCTGTAAGATTAATGGTCGATACAGGAGCTGGTCCCAATTTAATTAGAGAAAAATCAGTCGAATCATTCATAAAAATAAATAAACAAAATTGTTTTAAATTAACAGGAATTAACGAACACCCAGTATACACTCTTAATCAAATAACAATAAATATTTTTGAAATTCCAACAATTTTTAATATAATTCCCAACGAAATCCCAGTGGATCACGATGGCGTTATAGGAACAGAATTTTTTCAAAACAATAATGCAAAAATAAACTGCGAACAGAGACAATTAGAAATAAATGAAAAACATTAACCTTTTGATACTCAAGATGGAATTACAATCCCAGCAAGAACAATTTTTGACTTCTATGTCCATGTTAAGAATAACGAAAAAGAAACCGGTTTTATTCCAGAACTTTGACCAAATAGTGAAATATTTTTAGGAAAGACAGTAGTAACAAATAATAATAACAAAGCTTATCTCAAAATTGCAAATACTTGTCCTTATCCAGTTGATATTAAAGTCCCTACAGTAGAATTTTTAGATTTCGACGAAATCGAAATATCAGATTATTATACGCAAACTTCAAATGAAAAAGAAACTCAAAATCTAGAATTACAACAATTTGAACATGAATTTAACTATTTTGGTACTAAATATAATCAAGAACTTTATTTTCATCATATTTTAAACATTTCTGAAGAAAATAAACACAAAAACATAAAGAAATTATTACGTTTAGAACATTTAAATCAAGAAGAATATAGTCATATAGAGAAACTTATTATTAACAATAAAGACATTTTCCAAATCCCAGATGAGCCTCTTGAAGCAACTAACGTACTAAGACACAATATCAATACAGGAAATAGTCAACCCATATTTACGCGACAATATAGACTTTCCCAAGTTTAAAGAGAATAAATAACTAGACAGGTCAATGAACTAATAAAAAATAAAATAGTAAAGCCATCTCAATCCTCTTGCAATTCACCTGCTTTTCTCGTACTTAAAAAACCGGATTCCCACGGAGATATAAAACGGCGAATGGTTTTAGATTATCGCAAATTAAATGAAAAAACTATAGGAGATTGTTATCCTCTCCCTAATATCACTGATATTTTAGATCAGTTAGTAAAGGACAATACTTCTCGGTCTTTGACCTGGCCAGTGGTTTTCATCAAATAAAAATGAGTCCGGAAGACTCGCACAAAACTGCCTTTTCAACGCCCTACGCACACTATGAGTTCGACCGCATGCCTTTCGGTTTAAAGAAAGCACCTGCAACCTTCCAACGTTTAATGGATCTCGTTTTAACCGGCCTTCAAGGAATCACATTATTTGTATATTTAGATGACATAGTCCTGTACGCAAAGACCTTAGAATAATACGAAGAAAAATTTACAAAATTAGCAAATAGATTAAGAGAAGCAAATTTAAAACTACAGCCAGATAAATGCGAATTCTGACTCCAGAAGTAGTTTATCTTGGACATGTCATTGATAAAGAAGGAGTTAGGCCAGATCCTAGAAAATTAGAAGCAGTAAGAAATTTTCCCATTCCGAAAAAACCTAAAAACATAAAAGAATTCATAGGACTTGCAGGATATTATAGAAAATTCATCGAAGCCTTTTCAACCATAGCAGTCCCACTTAATAAATTATTAAAAAAGATGTAGAATTTAAATGGACAGAAACTCAACAAAAAGCATTTGATACACTGAAAAATAAATTGTGTGAAGAACCTTTATTCCAAAGACCTGATTTTACTAAACCCTTTATTTTAACAACCGACGCTTCCGGTTATGCAGTTGCAGGCATTTTATCTCAGGGAAAAATTGGTAAATATAAGCCAGTAGCATACGCATCACGATCATTAAGCGACAGCGAACGAAAATTCGATACCTGCGAGAAAGAAGCTTTAGCAATTATCTTTTCTGTAACTCATTTCAGGCCCTATTTATATGGAAGAAAATTCACCTTAGTAATGGATCATAACCCAATAGTATGGTTTCAAAATTGCAAAGATCCTTGTTCTCGCGTAACGAGGTGGACATTAAAATTAGCAGAGTACGATTTTGATGTTATCTATAAAGCTGAAAAAATGAATGTAAATGCCGACACCCGATCCACAAACCCAACTGACAATATTGAGGAAATTAATAACACTGAAGCATTAATTGCAAATCATATATATTTAAATAATCCAGAAGATTTATCAAATCAAGAAATAAGAAATCAAGAAGAAGAATTATTAAATCAAGAGATACGAAAGCAAGAAGAAAAATTAAATCACGAAAATTAAAAAGTGAAATTACTAAAAACAAATATTAAAGGGAATGAGTTCAATAACTACTAATCTTTTTATTGAATTAAATAACAATGAAGAAAGAAATAAAATTAATAATTCGAATGAGCAAAAAGAATCAAAATGGAATGCTATGTTAACAAGAAGTAAATTAAGAAAGCGAAAGCCAGAAACAATTGAAAATTATCAAGAAGAAAATAAAAAAATCGCTGAAAATTTTCAGCAAGAAGATTCGAAAGAAGAACTTCAAAATGCAAATTTGGAAGTCAAAAAGAGAGGCAGACCACGTAAGGCTATACTCGACTCACATAAAATAATTCCTGCTCTTGAAAATGATATTAAAGAAAGTTTAAGAAAATAAAAAGATAATTTTGAACCAGAATATTTAGAAATTAAAAAGCAAGGTAGACCAGGCAAATCAATGCACGAAAAACAAAAGGTAATCCCTACTCCTATAGCTAAAAACAGAGGTAGTCCTAGAAAAGAAAATATAAAAATTCTTCCAAAAATGAAAGACTCAGACTCGAATCCCGAATGTTTTGATTATTTAAAAAAAAGAGTTAAAGAAAATAAAATAAGAAAATGGAACAAAGAAGAATTTAAGAAATCCAGTGAAGATGAAAAAAAAATTATTATTCAAGCACTAGTGTATCAGAAGAAGAAGATGAAGATAATGAAAAAGATGAAGGATATAAAAATGAAATTAATTATGATGAAGAAAATGATAATGAAGAAAATTTAAAAGAATATAACGATAATGAAGAAAACTATGATTTTAAGTATGATAATGAAAATTATCCCAAAAATAAATTTAATGACGGGAATTTTAATAATGATATAGATAATAAAATGAATGATACTAAAGAAAAACACGATACAGATAATGACAAAAAAAAAAAGAAAATACAACACTTCAAAATGATTTTCAATATCCCGAGGTGATAGAATCAGTAGATAATCTCCACCCCGGGAACCACTCCCTATTGAAATTCCATTATCCAGCCGATTGAATGCAAATAAAAATATTGTAGAATGTCCAGCATTCTCAAAAAACGATAACAATTGCCAAAATTTTCTAAACTTCAAAAAGGACTCGCGAAAGAAATTAAAAAAAGGTAAGCAATTTCACATTGCATTACCAATTGAAGGAGAAATAAAAGATAATCTTACAAAAACATTAAATACTATAAAACTATGCATATTCTCTCTACGAAATTTGGCAGAAAAATTAAAATTAAAATCATTCAGTATAACAAAAACACCATATGTTAATAACATACCATGGGAGGAAATATTAAACACACTGCAAGCATCGTTTTCGGAATCAACTATAAAAATTATTCTTTGCTTGGGAATAACACAATATCCCATTAAAGATACAAGATATCAGGTAATTGAAGAAGCACACTCATCAGCAGTAGGAGGTCATAAAGGAGTAACAAAAACTTACAACAGGATAAGACAGAAACATTTTTGGGAAAACATGAAGTTAGATATCCAGAAATATATACAACTATTCTTACAATGTCAATTAAAAAAATTAGTTCGCTTAAAAACAAAAAGTCCGATGGTTATTACTAATACGCCCCTTCCAATTCAATAAGCTAGTACTATAGCCGACGCATTTATCAAAAGATTTATATGCATTTATGCTCCACCGACAGGAGTATTAACCGATCAAGGACAAAATTTTCTAAGTAATTTATTAAGAAGAGTAGCGAAGAGATTTAGAATCCGACAATTTAGAACAACTGCGTTTCCCCCACAATCAAACGAATCACTTGAAAGTTCTCATCATTCATTAGCGGAATATCTAAAACAATTTGTTGATAAAAATTTAGCATGGGACGAATAGTTAGAATTAGCAACATTTTCTTATAATACAAGTGTACATGAAGGCACAAAAGACTACAGTAGCATATCTATCTGTTTTTTTGATCGCTGAATTCGAATATAGTGTCCAAATAACCAAGTTGGCTCGTATTTTTCTGAAAAACGAAAAAATAGACGTAAAATCGACAAAAACAGCGCTTTTTCAGGTATATTTTTGTCGGGTATTTCGCACTCGCCTACTTCTAAAAGGAACAGTGTTATGATATTTAGTTAGTTTGAACCGTAGTCGTATCCCTCGATGGCGTACGCCGAGTTTTCTCATAGTAGTAGTAGTAAAAGGTTGTAAAAACCGGTTTTTGAGATGCTCATTGCCTGGAAAAATGAGGTTTTTCCGGTTAGCAGTTCATTTCTGCTTTTGAATATTTTGCGTATGTTTATGCCAATTTCCTACTTTATTTAGCCGATTTTTATTTAATTTAAATTGTATTAAACTTATCATTATGTGTTACTATTTTCGGGTACATTTTATATACCTAATAAATAAGGTCTAAAAGAGCAGCTAAAAAATTTTGGTTTGATATTCGAAAGTTCCTTGTTAAATTGTACTGGGCACCAGGTCCTCTTGTTTTAATAGTAAGAATAATTTCCTTAGTTGTTTCTGATAGTTGTCATGTTTTTCGATTGTCTCTAAATTCTGGGAATATTTTCGCCTACCAAACAGTAGTTAATCCAAAAACTTATAGACCAGGATTACCAACCCTCCCCAAGTGAAGGGGGGTTGAATTTTCAACCCCTATTTTATTATTTATAACAAAAAAAATTGTTTAAACAATTTTTTCAATAAATCAATTGTTTATTTAACTTTTTTCGCAATTTAGGCATCTACGATTTTTTTTAAATAGTCTCAAAAGAAAGCTTGACTCTTTTACTATGAAAAATGTCTAATAAGAAAATGGACAAATTTAAATTCATTGAGTTACAGAGCCGGTTGTAGAGGGAGTCCTCGCGTTCGCACTCGGGCGTTATGCGGCAGCATACCGCGGAACAGTTTTCAAGTATGCTATTTTTTTTGTATTACTCACATTGATTTGGCAACAAACGGACAGAAGTAATCTAATGACCGAGGTAGCAGAAACCGACATCTTTCTTGAACGACTCTGCGAAAA
>NC_046665.1:2482867-2485085 GCF_010883055.1 Belonocnema kinseyi | reverse complement strand
AATAACCAAGTTGGCTCGTATTTTTCTGAAAAACGAAAAAATAGACGAAAAATAGACATAACAGCGATTTTTCAGGTATATTTTTGCAAAAAAAAATATTTTATTCGCCCGGTGGACTTAACCAAAATGTTTATATGTCTTTTGGTTCGCTGAATTCGAATCTGGGGCCGAAATAACCAATTTGTCTCATAATTTTTCGAAAATCGCAAAAATAGACTAATATATAATATAAATTAGTCTAAATAAGCATATCCTTATGTTTTTGGGGCCGCTGAATCCAAATCTTCGGGTCAAAATAACCCAGTTGGCTCATATTTGATCAAAAACTCCAAAAATAGAGGTATAATCGACGAAAACAGCGGTTTTTCGTGCATATTTTTGCAAAAAAAATATTTCTTCATCCCCGGTGGACTTATCCAGCATATCCTTATGTTTTTGAGGTCACTGATTCTGAATCTGGGGTTCAAATAACACAGTTGGCTCATATCTAATCGAAAAACGCAAAAATAGATGCAAAGTCGACGGAAACAGCGATTTTTCGTGTATATTTTTGCAAAAAAAAATATATATTTTCATGACCGGTAGACTTAACCAGCATATCTATATGTTTTTTGGATATCTGAATCTGAATTCGGGGTTTGAATAACCGAGTTGGCTCATATTTTTTCGAAAAACGGAAAAATAGAGCTCCATATAAAGCCTAGCTTCATATAAAGCTGTGTCTTATGAAACAGTTTGTCAAAGCGCTTGACAAGGATGACGATTGCTATGCGTCTTTGGAAGATCAATTTCCACTACTTTTCGAAGCAAAATTAAAAGAGGGGATCTTCGATGGACACAGATAAGAAAAATGTTGCAGGATCCAGAATTCATTACAAAAATGTCTGGCACTGAAAAAGATGTCTGGCTTAGCTTTAAAAATGGTGTAAAAAACTTTTTAGGTAATACGAAAAGTCCAGACTATCAAAATGTGGTTTCAGAAATGGTAACAAACTTTGTTAAACCAGACTGCCTTATGAATTTGAAGCTACATTTTCTTCATTCGCATATAAATAAGTTTCCAGACAACCTGGGAGGCTTTAGTGAACAGCAAGGCGAACGTTTCCACCAAGATATAAAAGAGATGAACGTCCACGTCGTTGTTCCAGGGTAACGCTAAAAGTAAATAAAACTTATTTACAAAAAATCCTACTATTGCCATGCAAAGAGAATCTATAGTGAACGACATTCCCAGTTGAGGAAGGTAAGGTTTAAAGGTTTTCGTCGATCTTATGTCTAATTTTGCGTTTTTCGATCAAATATGAACCAACTGGTTTATTTGAACCTCGGATATAGAATCAGTGACCCCAAAAATATAAGGATATGCTGGATAAGTCTACCGGGGATGAAGATATATTTTTTGTTGCAAAAATATGCACGAAAAACCGCTGTTTTCGTCGATCTTACCTCTATTTTCACATCTTTCGATCAAATATGAGACAACTGGAACTTTATTTTTCCGTTTTTCGAAAAAATATGAGCCAACCCGGTTATTTGGACCCCGATTTCGGATTCAGCTACCCAAAAAACATATAGATATGTTGGTTAAGTCTACCGGTCATGAAAAATTTTTTTTTTGCAGAAATATACACGAAAAATCGCCGTTTCCGTCGACTTGGCATCTATTTTTGCGTTTTTCGATGAAATATAAGCCAACTGGGTTATTTGAACCCCGTATTCAGAACCAGTGGCCCCGAAAACATAAGGATATGCTGGATAAGTCCACCGGGATGAAGATATTTTTTTTTACAAAAATATGCACGACAAACCGCTGTTTTCGTCGATTTTACCTCTATTTTTGCAGTCTTCGATCAAATATGAGCCTACTGGGTTATTTTGACCCCGGATTCGGATTCAGCGGCCCCAAAAACATAAGGATATGCTGATTTAGACCACCGGGCAAGAAACATTTTTTTGTTGCAAAAGTATACAAGAAAAATCGCTGTATTCGCCGATTTTACGTCTATTTTTCCAATTTTTGAAAAAGTATGAACCAAATTGATTATTTGGGCCCCAAATTCGAATTCAGCGAACCAAAAGACATATAAATATGTTGTTTAAGTCCACCGGGCGAGAAAAAATATTTTTTTTTGCAAAAATATACCTGAAAAATCGCTGTTATGTCTATTTTTCGTCTATTTTTTCGTTTTTCAGAAAAATACGAGCCAACTTGGTTATT
>NC_046665.1:2481710-2482767 GCF_010883055.1 Belonocnema kinseyi | reverse complement strand
GTAGACTCTGGAAACTATAACTTGATAGGATGTAGGCTGACGACAGGCGTTAATTACTAATCCGTTAGTACTTTATTTACTCTAACACTTTATACGTGAGAAATTTGTTGAATCATGTATTTGTTTTAAAAAATTTCAAGAGCAATAACCAATTATTGTCGGATAATAAATTATAATAGTGAGGAATCATTTATCTTCAGAAAAATACTGTTCATTTTTAAGAAAGTGCTTTTTACTTAATATTTATTCATAATAACTTTAAAAATGATTAACTTCTTCAAACTTACTGGTTAACATTACTGAATAGTTTTTTCCGATGACTTCATGTAATTTTGGAGCAATGTGAGTAATAAAAAAAATGGCATACTTGAAAACTGTTCCGCGGTATGCTGCCGCATAACGCCCGAGTGCGAGCGCGAGGACTCCCTCTACAACCGGCTCTGTAACTCAATGAATTTCAATTTGTCCATTTTCTTATTAGACATTTTTCATAGTAAAAAAGTCAAGCTTTCTTTTGAGACTATTTAAAAAAAAATCGTAGATGCCTAAATTGCGAAAAAAGTTAAATAAACAATTGATTTATTGAAAAAATTTTTTAAACATTTTTTTTTGTTATAAATAATAAAATAGGATGAAAGCGTGTAAAAAGCACCTTCCAAAACCCTCATAAAAATTTTAAATCGCGTAATGAGAAAGGAAGTTACAGGCGTTTGAAACTACCCCTGCAGGCATTGGGGTTGAAAATTCAACCCCCCCTCACTTGGGGAGGGTTGGTAATCCTGGTCTATAAGTTTGTGGATTAACTACTGTTGGGTAGGCGAACATATTCCCAGAATTTAGAGACAATCGAAAAACATGACTTTTTGAGTTGGGGCAGTTGAGGAATAATGCCCCTCATATACTCCGCACATAATTAAACATGGCAAAAGAGTGTATATGTGTCTTTCTATTATTGTGTATAGTTCATCAATTCTTTGCTGGTGTTGAATTTCCATAGTATTTTCGTTTTTAAGTCTGGAATTGGAGAGAGTATGAATTTTTAAATAAAATTGATCCA
>NC_046665.1:2472894-2481610 GCF_010883055.1 Belonocnema kinseyi | reverse complement strand
TGGATCAATTTTATTTAAAAATTCATACTCTCTCCAATTCCAGACTTAAAAACGAAAATACTATGGAAATTCAACACCAGCAAAGAATTGATGAACTATACATTATAATAGAAAGACACATATACACTCTTTTGCCATTTTTAATTATGTGCGGAGTATATGACTGGAATGACAATATAGTAGATTATTGGGCAAGAAACATTTTTAATCAGAAACAACTAAGGAAATTATTCTTACTATTATAACAAGAGGACCTGGTGACTAGTACAATTTAACAAGGAACTTTCGAATATCAAACCAAATTTTTTTAGCTGCTCTTTTAGACCTTATTTATTAGGTATATAAAATGTACCCGAAAATAGTAACACATAATGATAAGTTTAATACAATTTAAATTAAATAAAAATCGGCTAAATAAAGTAGGAAATTGGCATAAACATACGCAAAATATTCAAAATCAGAAATAAACTGCTAACCGGAAAAACCTCATTTTTCCAGGCAATGAGCATCTCAAAAACCGGTTTTTACAACCTTTTACTACTACTACTATGGAGAAACTCGGCGTACGCCATCGTGGGAAATACCCGACTCTCAACTCCAGGTAGAAAATACCTATATTCAGTTATTACAATTAACCTAATTTAATTAAACTAGAGTCATTCAATGCAAAGTCGAAGTATTACGAATATTAAAATCTTAAATCTACCAATGAATGACTCAGCAACACATATAGTCATTCTATCAGAAACACTAACAACATGCGGAAAATGTTACGGAGTTAAATATTGAGACCCTTACGGTAAATAAAAAATAAAATAAATATTATAAATAAATGTAATTAAAAATAAATAAACAAAATTTTTTATCTACAATTATTATCTAATAGTTAAGTATAAAAAATTCACAACTTAACATTAAAATTAAATTTAGCGAGATAAATATTTTATTCAAATGAAAAAAAGCAGATAAATATTTTGTTATGAACAAAAAAAATCACAGCGAAAAATTTATAAACTATCCTATTAATTTAAAATTTGTATCTTTTCCTATATTTTCTACTATGAAAAGAAATATTTTTATAAAAAAGGGGAAATAAAAGTGAAACATTATGTAAATATAAATACAGTTTTATTCAAAAATATCTAAATCCCTAATCTAAAATACAAGAAAAAACATTTAGAAATTAAAAAAACCTAATCTAGCAAAATAAATACAAGTTATTATTTTTTTAATTAATCATTATAATCGGGAAGTCTTAAACAAACAAACAAAATTGGTATTGCTTATAAAAACAGAAACAATATTTTTCCCCTCAAATTTAAACTTCATATAAAATTAAAATATCACCTTTTTTAATATCCTTACTCCTAAACGATACCTGTGTCCCATAAAATTAAATTTTTGGTCCAGGTTCTTATTTAGAGCTCGCATAGCCACCATCTGGCCTTTGCCAATCGCTGTTGGACCTCGCTAAATCCACTCCCAAGGGATGGCATAAGTTACGCCCTTAACTATAATATCGTGAGGTTTTAATAATTCAGACCGACCAGTGGCGTGCCATCGTATATTCGTACATCCAACCTTGAACAAAAAATTACAAATATAAATTCACCTATTAAAAAAAAAAATTTCTTTTGACTAAAATATTTATCACATATAAAAATACATAAATATTTACCTCTCTGAATTGTCCATTTACAATTCGCCATAAACTGCGTGCGACAATATAATCTTTAGTGAAACCGTGTGTTCCGCTTTATTTTTCAGCCACCGTTTGCATTTGGGACCATCTAAATCGCCTCACATCCCAGGCCCAGTCGCCTGCCCAGCAAAATTTGTTTCCATCATCCAAGACAAAATTCATTCAAGAAATAGCGAAATATTTTACCACTATGTTTGAAAATGGACATTAAATAAAAACGAATAAATATAATATAAACAAACAAATAATAATAAAAAGATTATAAAAATGTACTCACTACTTTCAAATCGAAGTATCCATGCCTATTACTGAATAAGACACAAAAGCGGTCTTTTATGTGAAAATCTCCATACAGCTCTTGATCGAGGAACTGTTTTTTTTTAAATTATCTTTCAACTCGTTTTGCTCATCAGCATTAAACAACGATTTTTAAGGGAGTATATTCCTTTAAATTTTAGCTGAATTGTCAAATTCAGAAGATATCTTAATACTGAACAGTTTTCTTTGAAGAAAGCCAGCAAGTAGAGTAGGAAAAAGGTAGAAATTAAACTCCACCTATTTGGTAATAGAAATGTCTTTTTTTCAAAGATTCTTCTCGACTAATCACACTAATTATAAAAAAAGGTGCAAAGGCCGTTTGTTAAAACAACAAAGCACTAAAAGTTACCCTCCCACTAGCAAGAGACCAGCGACTATTGGATCTTGCAATACAAACAAAAATGGTCAATCCCATTTTTTTTTCTCGGTCACTTAATATACCACAGGAAATTTCTCCACCCTTAAATTTATCAATTTTATCCTCGACTCATAAATTTAATCCATTTTCCTAAAACATAGTTATCGAACCTCACTACATCCTATCTTTATATTTATAAAATGAATTAACTTCAAAAGAAATTACCATTAATTTTGAAACTCGTAATCATTCAATTAGAGAAATATTTTCCTATCTATTTTATTTTTGATTTTTTTTTGGAACACAATTTATTTAAAAACTTTTTGTATTCTTTTATAAATTTATTTAAATATACTTATATTCAGTTTTCATTGATTATTTTTATGGAAATAATGATAAAAACCAGTGAAAAGGACAAAATAATTGTTGTATGCAGTTTTTATTTTTTATTTATTACAAGGACCATCTAAATAACAAATATCTTTAATTTAGGTGCAACTATAAAAATTATTAATTTTAGTGAATCATTTAATTCATTCTATATAAGGCTTCCGTTTCCGGTACTGATCGCGATTGTTGGTGACTTTTGTGGTGCTAACTTTTTGACTGTAGTGAAGGGGAAGAGAGAGCTTGAGAGGAGAAAGGGCGGTGAGTAGAGTGTTGGAGGGCTAAGGAATAAGTGAGAGTGAAGAGGTTGCTAGAAAGACGGTGAGTTTGAAATACTTGTCAAAAGTAGAAAAGAAAGATTTTCAGGTTACATAAGGTTGTGGAAAGTGGTGTTTTCATGCAGGGTGAGCGACAGGGAAGTGTGAGGGTTGGATAAATGAGAAGAAACAATTCTTTAATAGTTTAAGGGTTGTGAGTTATAGTGAGAAAGAGATTTTGAGTAACTTTTGGAGTGGTGGCTTTACGTTTAGATTAAACGAGTGGCGTGGAAGATTGAAAGCGAGGGAAAAGAAAACGCGACGTAGGAAAGAATACCTAGTAGCATGCTGGTGACACAAAGTCCAGAAAGGACAGAGAGAGGGCAGCAGGAGACGGATACAGAGAGTGGGTCGGGATTAAACAGCGAAACTACGCAAGCGGCTGAGCCTAAGGCGAACGAGAACGTAGAAGGCAGCAGTGACATTAACGTCAGTAGTGATGAGGCAAAGGTATCTGAGAAGCCCGGAAAGGGGGAGAGGGAGAGTAGCAAGCAAACGAGGCAAACCGACGAACTTGCAAAGGCTACAGAGCGCACAGTTTCCATGGTACGAACGCGAAGGGGTTTTTTGAGAAGTGGCGTTAGCCACCGACCACGAGTAGCGAAGGGGAGAAGTCGGAAGACAATAAAAGGGTTAGGGAACAGTTAAATGAGGAAGAGGAAAATGAGAAAGCGGTAAAAAAAGTAGACAGAGAACTCCACCTAAAAGAAGAACAGGGCGAAGTAGTCTAGAAAGCCTCGAGAAACTCATTAGAGGCCTCAGAGAGGAAACCAGCAAAGTATTTGAGAGAGCGAGGACGCATAGGGAAGAAGTCAGGGAGGAAGTGAAAAAAATGAGAAAGAAATGGGAGGAATGGGATGCTCTGTGGAAAGCCGAGAAAGAGGAAGTATTCAGGAAACTGGATAACAGAAAGTAAACAGATAGAGAGTGAGAAAGGAAGGAGAACTGAAATCAGATTGCTTGAGAAGAGGGTCAGGAAACTGCAATGCGAGAGTGGAAAAAAGGAGAAAGTGGGAGTAGAAGACGTAGTCAAGGGGGATGATAAGAAACTGCAGGAGGAAAATGAGAGAATCCGCAGACGACTTAATAGAAGTAAGACTAGAGGGCGAAGAGAAAGAGAAAAGAAAGCGAAATATAGTAATGAAAGGAATGAAAGTAGAAAGTGATTCGGGAAAGGAAGAAGTAGAGAAGCTGATGAACGATATTGGGGCTCAGGTAAAAGTAGAGGTGGTTAAGGTGATAGGGAGAAACACAGAAGGGAAAACAAGAGTGCTTATAGTGAAAGTGGGAAGCGAGAAAGAGAAGAGAGAAATTATGGAAAGGAAAAGGGTACTCAGGGGCAGGAGTGAACGAATTGAAGAGGACCTGACATGGAGAGAGAGAAAGAGGAAGTAGATGGTCGAACGGAGAGCATGGATAGAGAGGATAAACGGGGGTAATGTCTGGGTAGGGAAAGACAGGGTTTGGGTGAATGGGGTTAAGTGGATCTGAGACGAAGAGAGAGAAGAATTGAGCGCAGAGGGAACAATACATGAAAGAAGGGTAAATAAAGGTAATGAGAGTAGGAAAAATAATCCGGGGTTTTCACCAGAGAAGAAAAACTGAGCACAGGAAGGAGTAGGGTAAAGAACAAAAAGAGAGGAGTGAGTGTAGCTTTCTGGAATGTGTCACGGTTGAAAAACAAGAACGAGGGGTTCTGGGAGGCTATGGGAAAGTGGGACCTAGTAATACTGAGTGAAACGTGGGTAGAAGAAAAGGAGTGGAAGGGCTTAAAACGAAAGTTTCCGAGAGGGTATGTGTGGACAATGCAAGAATCAAGGAAAGAACATGAGAAGGGAAGGGGGATGGAAGGCATGATATTAGGGGTTGAAAAGGAGATGATGGGAGATGAAAGAGTAGAAGAGAAAGAATAAAAGCGGGAGGGCTTGATAGTGAGAAGAATACAGATAGGTAGAGAAAGGGTGACTATCATTTGTGTGTACAGAAGGAGAGGGAAAGAGGAAGGCTGGAGAGTATTAAGGGAATGTATGGAAGAAAGGAATGAAGAGCTCGTCTAAGCACAAGGAGATAGACCGGGAGGGGAAAATTCTTTTGAACATGTTAGGAGAGGAAGGGTGGTTTATCTGCAATGGAAATATAAGGGGAGATGAAGAAGGGGAAGTGACGTTTATGGGTAGAGGGGAGACGGTGATAGATTACATTCTAGCAGAAGAAAGAATAAGGAAGAAAATGAATAAAGTGGTAGTAGGTAATGGAATAGGCTCAGAATACTTCCCGCTAATAGCGACATTGAACTGCTCGGGATGGAAGCGGCGTAACGAAAAAAGGAAAGAACTGGCAAAAGGAAAGTGAAAATGGGTAGATGGGGGTAGGCTAAATTGAGAAAATTTGAGGAAAGAATGGAGAATGAGGAGATTAGAGGATTGGAAGGGAAAGATGTAGACATGCTTCTTCAAAATATAAAAGAACTAAAAAAGAGGATAAAAGAAGAGGTAAGGCCAGGGGAAGAGGAGGAGGGGATGAAGAGGAGTTGCAGGGATGCAGAATTTAAGGAGAGTAAAAATACAATGAAAGAAAATCTAAAAAAGTGGTGAAAAAGGGAGGTAGGGAAACAGGAGTATAATAGAAGAAAGAGAGAACATGAAAGATTATTAAGTGATAAAAGGCAGTTAGAGAAAAGTAGGTATATGGAAGAGGTGGAAAAGGCGATCAGGGAAGAAATGGGAGGTGATCAATAGGGAACGAGGGCGAAGGAAGGGCATTAATGAGGAAATCGAGATGGATGAGTGGACCCTGTACTTTAAGCGATAGCTGGGAGGAGTGGAAAATAAGGTATTAGGTGAAATGAGGAAGGTGATGGAAGGTGAAGACTATAGTGATAACGGAATATGTAGGGAGGAAGTAAATAGAGCAATAGCGAGACTTAAAAGAAACAAAGCAACAGAAGAGGACGATATTGAGAACGTGGCTTTGAGGTTTGGAGGGGAAGGGGTGAGAAAGGAAATGTGGGAAGTATGCAACAAGGTTTGGAGAGGAGAAGGATGTCCTAAGGAGCGGAGGACAGGGTTGTTGGTACCAATAATTAAAAAAGTAGAGGGCAAGAAGGTGGAGGACTATAGGGGAATCACACTAATGTCGGTGGGTTATAAAGTATATAAAAAGATACTCAGAAACAGATTAGAAAGGGAAGTGGAAGAGAAAGGGATCATGCCACATAATCAGACGGGCTTCAGAAAAGGGATGGGAACAGTAGACAACATCTATGTACTGAATTATTTAGTGAACAGGAACTTCGGGAGAAAGAGAGGAAAGCTAGTGGACTTATTTGTAGACTTTAAAGCAGCGTTTGACTCGGTAAACAGAAAGGTGTTATGGCAGGCTATGAAAGAGAGGGGGTGGATGAAGGCTTGATAAAGGAGATATTTGAAGAGACTAAGATAAGGGTTAGGATTGCGAAACAAAAAGGGGAGGTGTTTTGGAGCGGAAGAGGGATCAGGCAAGGGTGCCCACTTAGTCCACTATTATTTAGTCCTTTGTTGGCAAATCTAGAAGAGAAACTGGAGAAGAAAGGAAAGGGGAGTACGATTCTAGAAAATAGCAAGGTATATTCATTAGCGTATGCAGACGATGTAGTCTTACGAAGATGAAGATGATGTGTTTTAAGAAGAGAAGGACAAAAATAGAGTATGAATGGAAGATGTACGGGGAGAAAGTGGAATAGGTCGATGAATTTAGTTATCTAGGATACATGTTGAGGGAGAAATTAAGTAGATGTAAAATGGTTATTAGACAATTGAAGAGAGCATGGAACTTTGAGGAGAAGCTTTAACGGGTAGAAGGAAGCAGGATAGCACAAGCTTGTCTACGGCTAAAGAGGGGGGGGGGTGAAATATGGAAAAAATTGTGATATCTAAGTATAACAGGTGGTATAAGGTAATAAAGTCTGAAGGAGAGCCAGAATATTCAAGAAAGGTAAAAAAGGAGAGTAAATAGAACCACGTTATACGATTTAGGATAGGAGAAGAAATGAGAGAGTGCAGGCACTGGTTGGCTGAAGAGAAAAGAAGATGTAGAGTCTGTTATTACGAGATAGAATCATGGAGGCATGTTTTAGAGAGATGCACGGGGGATGAAACGGTTGGTGTGAGTGTGGATGACAGGCTACGATGGATCTTGGATGGAAGTGGACAAGGGGCAACCTGGATGATAAGACTAGAAGAAATGAGAGAAAGTAAGGGGCATGTAGTAGGGAAAGGCCAAACGCGTACTCCTATGCAAGGACAGTAAATGAATAAATATAAAGAAAACGTCAATTCATATTAATGGAAATGGTAAGAGGAAACGGAAGCCCAGGAAACTCTATAGTCAACAAATCTCGAGAATAATTATAAAGACAAAGCGATAGCATATAACCTAATATGAGTATAATCTTATTATTAAGATAGTAAGTATTATTAAGGTAGTATAAGAGGTTTTTGTAACGTACAGTAAAGGGAGCGGAGGCCCTCAAACCCGTAAAAGGGAGAGAATAAATACATACATTGTACACTCCTTATAATAATTATTCCCAATTTTCATTTATGATTTATACTAGAAATATCATATAAAGCAGAAGATTAAATATAGATCCTTACCTGAGTATTTTTTATACAGAAATGATTCCATCGCACCAACCACCGAACGTAAGGCACATTGGCTATATTAATGGATTACTACCGAATAATCACCACCAAACTTATAAAACGCTACTTAAATTATGGTGTTTGCATTACTACCCAACATTATATCACTTTACGTAAAAAAGGTGACACAGAAAAACTTTGTAGCCACTGTTATTCGCTGTTACCTGATTATTTCAAAAACAATTATGAATGCAGATTAACGTGGCACTCAATAGGCGAAATTGACAAGTACAAAGATCTTGCAACATATGCCCCTTACAAATAATATACCCTCTCCGTCTTGCTCAGATATGTGTGGACTGTATAGAACAGTACTTACATTGTAAGCCAGATTACAAAAAAAGTGATATATGGTTTTCTGCTTGTATTTTCTTTTTATAATATTAGGAAATCATTGGGCATATACTCTTCTATCTTACATTATTTAAAATTTCCTTGCTATCATGTTTTTGTCAGCTGGTGCCGAAAATTCGATAACGAACATGGTTCGCTTCTCGAAGTCAAGAAGAACCATGTCAGGCCTCGAGTGAGCAACAGAAACAAATGTCGAGAATATAAAGTTCCAGTATATACGGAACTTCCCATTCTCGACAATTGACTCAATTTCCCTAGAAGCATTTAGAGGAGCAATATTAAGTTGAATGCCGTAGGAGTGACAGAGATGGTAATAAAGTACTCTTAGTGCCGCATTGTGCCTTTGAATGTAGGTCGTTCCCGCGTGTGTTGGACAACTAGATAGTATGTGAGCTAAATGCTCGGGGTGTGCATGGCATGCCCTGCAGCTATCATCGGGAATGTCTTGGCTCAAAATGTGGCGACGGTATGTTAAGGTGGAAATGACACCGTTTTGGCATGAAAAAATGAAACCCTCTGTACCAGACTTCAATCCGGACGATTTAAGGAAAGCAAACGTTAGCTCACAAGACATTGACTGATCCTTCACATTTCTGTG
>NC_046665.1:2454654-2472794 GCF_010883055.1 Belonocnema kinseyi | reverse complement strand
TTTTTGTAACCATATTCAGCAGCAACCCTTGGTACAGGGACCCTCTATCCGCAACCCGAGGACGCGTTCGGTGGCTTTGTCATAGGCCCTTCGGTTTGATTCGAGAGGAATCAAAACATATATATATATATATATATAACATATAAAGAAGACTTATGTTTAAAAAGAATTTTTTCCTTCTTTTATTATATTTACTCTAATTTCAACACTTTAGAAATACAATAAAATAAGTTAGTTAAAAAAATGAGAAATACGGAGGCAGCAAACGCAAGAAAAAATTCTAGCGCTTCTACTAGCCCGAAACAAACACTTGACGAAATATGTCAGAAATACAATTTTTCCGTCTCCTTTTATAAAATGACTACCTTATTTAAAGGTACACCGCAGCAACTTTTCGAAGCGGAATGAAAAGTAAACCAAGTTTCTTTTTTTTATGTAAAGATTGGAGAACCAAAAATTAACAAAATGGGAGGAAAACATAACGTTGCCCGACTCAGTTTAAAGGAGCTAACAGAAATTTACGATTTTAGCGAGAAACAAAAAAATAATGAATATAAAAATAAAATTCAATTAAATAAGTAGACATTCTCAATTTCTTATTATAATAGATATATATTCATAAGAAAGAAAACTCAAGTGAAAAATGTAAACAAAATCCGAATTTTAGTAAACTACGTAAGATATTATATATTTTTTTATAACAAATTTAATCTCAAAACTTCTAATTAGACTCAAAATATATGTGTGTGCAAGTGACAAAACAAAACGAAAAAAAAAGTTCTAGTAAAATGTGTAACACAGTTTATTTGAATTGTCTATTCAATATGTAAAAATATGCGACACAAAACAAGTAAAACGAAAAGAACCTATGAAACTAATTATAGAAAATAGACCAAGTATTTCCCTTTTCTTTCTAATAATTAAATTAAGTTTCGAAGACACCTTTTTAAAAATATTTCCAATTATACCAATAAAGTTTGATAAAAATAAGAACAATTCTATGTTTCATTCTCAGAAAAAAAATATTTTGCAAAATTGTCCTCTTCAAAATTTTTCAAATAAACATTGTTTTTGAACATATTTCATTTTACTCATATCTTCAAAAATTTAAGGGGGGGGGGTGTCACGTCCTGTGACGTATTATAACTATGATATTTATTTTTATATTATTAATCATCGCTATATTTATACTTATAAATTACATTGATAATTATGAAAGGAAAGGATTATATTCTTATATAAACGCACAAACTCGTGCATATTTATGATTATCTAATATGTTAAAATCAATATTTTAAACGTTGTTGCACAAACCACGCAGTTTGCACATCTTGACTTTCAATACACCGCCAAAATACAATGACTTCTTATCTACAAATCTTCGGCCTCTGTTCATAAAAGTCAGCCTCGAAACATTAAAGAGGGTGGCATAATGGTCAGTTCCTTGGACTCAAGGTACTGCACCCCGATTCTACGCCTTCAGATATAGATACCTGGATATACAGAAAAATCAGTTGATATCAATTGTGTCGTCCCCTCGACGTCAAGTTTTTGGTTATCAAGTTTTTGGTTCGGATCACTATAGAATCTAACATATATGAACCCAGGATCTGAAACAAAAGTCAGTCTATCATCAAAATTCAGATCGGGCGGAAGCTCTGCTGAAAAGCACATCAAAAAATCATTCTATCAATATATTTCAAATCGGGCGGAAGCTCTACGTAGAAGTGCATCGAAAATTCAGCCGATCTCCATATTTTTAATCGGGCAGAAGCTTTTTCCTAAAGTAGAACGGAATAAATCTCTGAATATTATATTAATTAAAAGACTCCGGTTATTTGGAAACTATTTCCAAATGGTCGAAATACGAATTTCAACATAAAAGTAGAATCAGTTTAGTGCTTCGGAAATTCAATCGAACTGAAGTCGATTGGAATTTCAAATCCCTTTCCAATAAGTAAAACTTTACTCAGAAGATCCCTTTTGACAATACCATTGTCATCCATAATTACACCTGAGTACCAGCAGGAGAGTCGAGCCTAGCTACGAACTACAGCCTCCTTTGACAATACTCATTGTCAACCATCATTACGGTGAATCATCAGAAGAACGATGAGGCCCACCTGTTAACCAGTAACCACCAGCACGACTACCTGAATCCTTTCGAGCCAACGACAACAAATCTGACTGAGTAGAAAAAACCAGTTTTAATGGGATCTTTGAAATAATCCAGTGATCCCCAGTTTTACAAGTGCGATTTGGATTATTAAAATTGGTAATATTCATCAACGAGTTTAGAACTTAAAATATCTACCATTTCTTTGAAACTCAATCATTAAGATCTACCTTTATTTTAAGGTGGAGATCTGGAATGAAGAGTTTCTGCTACCTGTGAGTCTCCAGTGCATATTAAGTTTTTAAAATCATAAATACCAGTAAATTATAAAATTAAATCAAATAATAACATAAACCTTTTCGATATTTTTCAAATCACCTATCTCTCTTTAAATTTGTAATTTATTTAATTTAATAAACTCGTAAATATTGTATATTCAGCTGCATTTCAAATTATTTATAGAATAGTGTGTAGTTATCTTGACCTTCGGAAGTTATTCTCATCACTGTTTCGAAATCCTAAATTTCGTTCAAAAACATGAAGCCTTTTAAGGGCATGTGACACAGCCTATATTACCGACCTATATTACCGACCTCACTTTATCAGTTCACTGAATAATTTTTTGAACCTAAGAACTTTTTTTTTAATAAAATATCGAGCTGAAACGTTGGGAAATGTATGAGAGTGCAATAAAGTACGTTTAGGTACTGCATTTTCCATATTCATCAATCCATCAATTCCATCGGCATCAGCCGGTAACGTTTTACACGAATATACGAACCCTCTAGAGCCTCGTCTAGTGGCCGCCAAGGTTCATATTTTCTTGTACAACGTTACCGGCTGATGCCGATGGAAATGATAGTTGCAATATTTTTTTTACATCTTTTATTATTAAGCTTTGTACTTAAACGTAGTTTTCTTTCGGCTCTTGCATTTTTCAAAGTTTGAGACCGATATTTTATGCATAAAAAAAGTTCGAATGTTCAAAAAATGTCGCGGTTCAGAAAAAAGATGAAATAATTTTCAGTGAAGTTCCTACCAAAATGCAGTACTTAAACATACTTTATTGTACTCTAATACATTTTCAAAAATTTCAGCTCGATATTTTATTTACCAAAAAAGTTCTTAGGTTCAAAAAAACATTCAGTGAACTGATAAAGTGAGGTCGGTAATACAGGTATTTAGCTGTGTCACATGTCCTTAAATCATTATTTTTAACAAGGTAAGTTTCTTCCTTTTAGGACGCAACACTAGTACCAATGTACAAAATTATGTATCGCAGGCCTCAGTTTTGGGACTACTTATGTATAACGTGCTAATGAATGATGTTGTAGATGCTGTTAGTAAATGTGTATTGAAATTATTTGCGGATGATACCATGATTGATTAAGTGACGAAAAGTACAATTGAATCCGAAGAAATCATGAAAGAAGAACTAAAAAAGGTTAAAAAATGGTTAGGATTTAACGAATTAAAAATCAAAACGAAAAAAATGTATGATAATATGCAGTACAAGGAAAACACTTGATGATGTAGATGTGAATTTTCAGATTAATGGATCAAATATTAAAAGAGTTAAAAGTATGGAATATATAGAAGTGGTAATTGAGGAAAACCTGAGCCAGACTGAACACATAGAATATATAATTCAGAAGATCAGCAAAAAGGCTTACTTTCCGAATAGATTGTCGTATACTGTATCACACTTTTTGTTGTATAAAGCAAAAAATGGAGTAATACCAAAATTTATACTTAACAGAATGACGAAAGGAATTGAGAAACATAATTACAATATAAGGAGTAAGAAAATGATGCAAGTAGGTTTAGTCGTACAACGGCAGGCCGAAGTAATATTTTGTTTAATGGTATTTGGTTGTACAATAGTGTACCAGTTAGTTTGAGAAGTAAGGAGAGGCCGGCACGTTTCACCGATAAGTTTCTAAATTTATGGTAGGTACTGTTCGAAGATAACGTTTTAGATTAATTACATTAATGATAGGGGAAGCTAGTAAAGTATGTCAATCAATTAATGTCTTGTTTTCCTAGGAAAGCAAGAGTTGGAGGGAGTTTACATCTTTAGATTTGGCGAAACTCAGATGTGAGGAATTGCCACGGGAGCACACGGTTGACATGATAAATGCTTACGTTCTTTCCATTTGTTGACATTTTTGACATACATAGTATATCAACGATCCAGTTATCTAACCTAATTAACTTTAATTTTCACTATGCTCATTTCTACTTCGAATAAATTTCTCTGATTGAGAGCCTAGAGAGTATTACAACTAAGGAGAAAGGGGTATATGGTCAACCAAGTAGCTATATCATTCGAGCTTTCTCTATTATATTTCCTCACTTACCTTACCTCTTTGACAACTCGCTACAAACTTCTGTTTTTTACGAAGAGTGGAAAAATATACTGATACTACCTGTAAATAAAGTTGAGGCACCTTATTGTGTTGGTTATTATGAGCATGAGGTCATCCTCTGTTATCTCAATTATGAGCATGAGGTCATCCTCTGTTATCTCAATCAGGTGTTGGAAAAAATCGTTTACAGTCAGATGATGGAATATGTGCAAAAAAAAATATCCTATATCCATGTAAATCTGTCTATGGGGATGGATTTAGTTTGTAGACATTACTGCTCAGTATCACAGATAACATTGTTTTGGTGATTGATAAGAGAACGGTGAAAATTATTATTTTTTTCGATTTTACAAAGGCTATTGATATGGTCTCGCATATGCGACATGTAACGAGAAAAGGTACCTAAGGAACCGAAAACCTATTCGATAGGTGCAGTCTATTCGATGTCAAAATCAGAAAAGTTATATGCGCAATACTTTTGTTTGAATTGAACCTGACAGCGAATGCTAAATAACATGCTTTCCGACAAACTGTGAATCCTGTGGAAACACCTCCCAACACGCATCAGTGCTTTCACAAGCGTCGCGATCGTGTCCTTTTTTCGCGGCACTTAACATATACTTCTCTTGTCTAAACTAAAAAAACGACGGGTTTCCGGCATATGTGCATATGATGTGCATATGCTGGTATTAATTTGCTCGTAAACAGCCTGTAAAGGGATTGGGGAAGGAAAGTTCTGGATGGGGCAACATTGGCTCAGGAAGTCTGCAAGGGTCAGTGCTTGGATTTTTGCAGCTTTTGGTATTGTAACAAGCTAGACGATGCTTCTTTGCCACCAGTTAAAGTAAATGGAACTGTGGTATCATTTTCATTCTCTATCCACGGAATTAGGAATCAACTGTTCTCATTCCTTATTGATTATCATATACGAGATGACCGTAAAAAGCTCACATCGGCTTGTTAAATTTCTTTAATAAGTAAACTAAAACTAAACAAATATATTTCAATTATACAAGATCATGAATACTAACAATATATTGCTCAACCGCAAGTAGTTTCCTCTTTTTAAAACAATCTGATATCCACTTGCCATTGATCATTTTAATTTTAAGTTTCTGACAAACGAAAAGATCTTCGTAATGTTCAAAGATACTCGAACAGTTTAAGTAAACAAATATATGGGTCACTTTTTCATTGATGTTCGTAGAGATGGTTCCTGCCATGAATCGAAATACAAATTTGTCGTTATTTTCAGCGTTTTGGAAATATCCTATAATGCCTCTAAATATTGAGAAAGGCGACAAGCCAGCTTCAAACAATTTTTTATCCATAAATTCCAAATCAGCAACGGAAAAATGTTGGTCCTTTATCTGTAATGTAATCTAATTTATTAGTTTTTAAATTATTAGTGCACATGCTAATATACAAAAAACGTAGTTTTAACTTAATTATATGGCAGTTTGCTTATCTAGGAGACTATAAGAAAGACTTCAAGGACGCCATTAATTTTAGAAGCATTATTCACGTAGTTAAAAACAAAAAAGTGACCAACCGCTTGTTTAGATTTCTCGAGGGTACGTTTAAGCGTACCCTCATTAGCGTCATCTGTAAAGCTATCATTGAATTCATCATAAATTTGAGTGATTTGACGTTTGGTTGACGACCGAGTAGATAGCACTTCCCAAGGATACCAGGTTTTTAAATTTGACCAATTTTTCTTCTCCGTCACTCTCTTGAGCCAACTTATCGTAGCAACGTCATACAGTCCACTTTGAGTAACATTTTTTGATTTACACTGTACATTAAAAAATCAAGCCAGTGAACAAATAAAGCACAAAAACAAATAAAATCAAAGAAAGCATCTTCTTACCCATTTTGGATTCCCTACAATTACACAAAACGTCTTCTTTCCGGGATTTTGTACAACTTTAGCCGCATGCTCATGCAAGAGCTTTTCAATATCATTTTTGGACAGTTCCTTTTCATCATTTATGACGCAAAATTCTTTATCTTCCAGTAATCGAGATAAGCGTATTATTCCAAAGTTTCGCACGCCTTTGAATCGATCATCAATTTTTTCTGGAGATAGTACAGACTGTCTTGACAATTTCCTAAATTCAGCAGTTTTAACATAGGAAGTTTTCGCACGGGGCTTTGTAAGCTTCTGCACTTGACCTATATTCTACGGAATAAAAAACAATTATTTAAAAAATATAACCAAATAAATACTACAGAAAATGTCCTGTTAAAATTGTAATTAGAAGTGCAATGAACGCTAGTTAAATAAATAATAAAAGCGCAATAGATAACAGATAAACTGGATAATAAAACACCTGACTAAACTCCCTGATCAATCAATTGTAAGACAATCGTACGTGATGAAACTGACTTGAAAATCGAAAGTAAAAATCTTTTTACAACAAGGGGAACGAGTTTTCTCACAAGTTTCAGTACTATATAATCAAGTGAATGAACGATTTTATTTTAAAAATGCAAGACGAAAAATTTTTAGCAATATCTGTTTGACAATAATACATTAAAAAATTATATCTGAAAAAATGTGAAAAATCTGAAAAAATCCGTAAACTCAAGAACAGTTTCTCGACTTACATAAAATTAAGTGCATTTTCGGATGAATTCAGATTAAAAGGGATACCATCTCTTTCTTTAAAGTTGACAAGTTAAAAAATTATGTTTATTTAAGGTGAATTATTTCTAGAGACTTCGAAAGAGTTCAAGATAATTCAAGCTAACTCAAAGAAATTGAGTTAAATCGTTGTAAAATTTGAGAGAATTAATAAGAATTTATGTAAATTCGAATTAATTCAACAAAATTCATTGGAATGTCTCTAAAAGAGAATTTAAAGTGAATTCTATTTTCAAGAGAATTCAAGAAAATTTAAGAGAATAAAATAAAAAGAGTTTGATAGAATTC
The DNA here is from genome assembly GCF_010883055.1 of Belonocnema kinseyi. Taxonomy (NCBI): domain Eukaryota; kingdom Metazoa; phylum Arthropoda; class Insecta; order Hymenoptera; family Cynipidae; genus Belonocnema; species Belonocnema kinseyi. The sequence continues at coordinate 2,465,374 of NC_046665.1, read as the reverse complement.
AATAGAATTTAAGGTAAATATACCGAATTTTTTGGAAATCCGCTTGAGGACTGAAAAATTGTTACAGGCAATAATCTAATTTATCATAATAAGCCACGACATACTAGGTGTTGACGTGACAGATTGTTGAGGGCATGCGCGAAACTCTCAAATGTAGCAGTTTGCATTAGTAAACTTAATCCAAAAATTTCTGTCTGGGTCTCTGAAACGGTCGATCCGTTATTATTCTGATTGAGTCTCTAGTTGAATAAACGACATGTGGAGGTAAATGCATGTGGTTTCGTATTTTCGGCTACCTAGTAGACTTGAAATTTATGGTTGCGCACTACGTTAACTTCGCACTTCCCGATACGCAGTAGACTAATGGGGCATTGGTGATGGAGTACCAGAGTTATGCCGCACTTCCAGATACACTCTAGACTTTTGTTTTTGTATTTATTTTTATTTCAGAAAGTCTCTAGGGCTAATTAGTCCACTAAAGAACAGACTATACATAAACAAATAATTACAAGCACTGATCGATAAATGTTAAATGTATGGTAAAATTAGTAAAGAGTAGTAAATTATAGATAAAATAACATATATTGTTGGTAGGCTAGAATCGTAGAGGCTGTATCGAAAGAGAAATAAAACGTGAATGAAATAATTTTTTTGTTCCGCTTAAGTTGCTAAAAATTCTGAAAGTTTTCCTAGATATTTCACAAATCAACTCATTCTCAGACAATGTTTGATTTAGCAGCAGGCACCGATCCGAAACCGACTCGACGAAGGGGATGTTAAATCCATTAACCTGTACAGGAGGTAGAATAGCTAGTTTCTCAGAAGAGGGTGATGTTTATGGTTCTATGAAAATTGCCTTTCTTATACGAGGGTTTAGAACCAATCCATTTTCCACAACCCAATGGACCACAGAATCAATATCTTCCTGCACCCATCTCAGAAATCGATCCAGACAGGAAATAGGTCCGAAATTTAGGCTTTAAAATCATTCGAATATTTATCTTAATTGCAGTATCTAAGTTCGCCTCCAAGGTCAATATTATACACTGAAAATTGCCTAGGTAAGCGGCTGCCTTCTTAGAGGGAACGCAGCACTACCACGACGTTGAAGAAGCGGCCACACCACATTTGAATGAGCTATAGTGCCAAAGGTGCGAACAGATATTGTACGGCTTGTTGAGAACGCGAAAGTCACACCAAAGGGAAAGCATTTGCCCCACGGGTGCTGAAATTGATTTTTAGGTACAAATTAAGCTACAGGTTGCAGTAAAGTTTTGTACTCGTGTAAACAATTAATTACACCAGAAATAAATAATATTCAATGCCTAGACACAAAGAAAATGCAAATCAATTGTTTAAAAGAAATTTTATTTTCATAAAAAATGTTTGAAACTAATAGACATCTATCGATTAACAATCGACACAAATAATATTTTTATAGTCGTACCTTGTTGCGGATGAAAACAATTTTTTTACACAAAGTTGCTAGGAATGATTTTATGATTTTTTTAGCCCGAAAGTTATATTCTAAATCAAAATTTTATTTTTTGTAACACATTGTATAAGACATTGTCTTATATTTGTATTTTCTTACAGAGGATTTGTTTGAACATTCTGCGAATGACTTTATGATATAAACTGCGTGTTCTATAAAATATTTTCGGTGTAATTTAATAATTTCAATTTTTATTAACAAGTTTTATGAACAATTGCGTAATATTCGTGTAGAAAAAATGATGTTTTAAATAAAACTTACTGCAGCTGATTTCATGCTGCAAAATTATATCAATAATTCTAATTGTTATCATGAAATAAAACACACAGAAATTTAAAAAAAATATAATTTATTGAGAACAATACAATTATTAGTTTAAAATAAACCTTTTCGGTTAAGTCACATCATAAAGTTGGAAATATCCTTGAATTATTCATGAAAATTTCGAAGTTGAATTTTTTTCGCTTTCAAAATAATTATTTTATTGAAATGAGAAAAATAATTTGAATTTTTTTAGTCTATTATAAAACATACGTTTTGCTTAGAAAAATAAACAGACTTTAATATTATATCTTTGAAGTTGAAGTTATTAAATAGTTAAAGTATACATTTCTTGTGATATTCATCTTACAAATTATAAACATTATTAGTAGAAAATTTTTATGTCAATTCAGTTTCAGAATTAGAATCACCCATGACCATACAACGGATATTTCGAGATATTTCTAGATGTCAAGAATTAAAACAATGTTTATAAGAATTTTCCAAGATTTTAAAATATATTAAAGATTTTAAATTACTAAAAAGGATGTTGACAATTTCATACAGAATCCACGGATCTCAAAATAAAATCAAAATAAAATCAAAATAAAATAAAATTTGTTGCCAGCTGGAACAGCACACCTGCCTGGATGCTATCTCACTGACAACTGTGAATCAAGTGAAAATTTAATATACAAAACAGCCCTAAACAAACCTGAAACAAAAATGACCTTCAATCCAAGTCAGCAGAATTAAGATGTAGGATATTCAAATAGGAAAACAATCCAATGTAAAATCCCTTTTTAACGTCCAATAATCAAATTGATGAAAAAAAAATTCTTGAAAATATAATCAAGAACTCAACCACCAAATGTGGACAACCACTAGAAAATGTTCCCATTGGAATCTGGAAAATAAAAAGGAAACAAGTCTCGCCCTCCCTTCTCCCTAAAAAAGAAAAAAAAGAAGAAAAGAAAATTATTTATCTTTACTTTGGACGAAAATAAAAAGGAGGAAAGAAAAATGAGAAGGCAACCAACCAAATCCCCTTCCTTCTCTTTTTTATTTCTTTCGTCCTCTTTATTCCCACCATTATCAAATCCCAATAAAAAACATTTTAAAAAAAGAAAAAGAAACAATAAATAAAATTATGTAATAATCACCAACGTTTCGGCACTCATACAGCACCCTTATCAAGGCAAAAAAAATTTTTTATATACATAATATAACATAAAATAAGGGTGCTGTATGAGTGCCGAAACGTTGGTATTATTACATAATTTTATTTATTGTTTTGTTTCCTTTTTTTTAAATGTTTTTTATTGGGATTTGATAATGGTGGGAATAAAGAGGACGCAAGAAATAAAAAAGAGAAGGAAGGGGATTTGGTTGGTTGCCTTCTCACTTTTCTTTCCTCCTTTTTATATACATATACATAATATAAAGTAAAATAAGGGTGCTGTATTAGTGCCGAGACGTTGGTGATAAATACATAATTTTATTTATTGTTTTTTTTTAAATGTTTTTTATTGGGATTTGATAATGGTGGGAATAAAGAGGACGAAAGAAATAAAAAAGAGAAGGAAGGGGATTTGGTTGGTTGCCTTCTCATTTTTCTTTCCTCCTTCTTATTTTCGTCCAAAGTAAAGATAAATAATTTTCTTTTCTTCTTTTTTTCTTTTTTAGGGAGAAGGGAGGGGGAGACTTATTTCCTTTTTATTTTCCAGATTCCAATGGGAACATTTTGTAGTGTTTGTGCAAATTTGGTCGTTGGATTCTTGATTATATTTTCAAGAATTTTTTTCTCATCAATTTGATTATTGGACGTTAAAAAGGGATTTTAATTGGATTAATTTCCTATTTGAATATCCTACATTTTAATTCTGCTGACTTGGATTGGAGGTCATTTTTGTTTCAGGTTTGTTTAGGGCTGGTTTGCCTTTTAAACTTTCACTCGATTCTCAGTTGTCAGTGAGATAGCATCCAGGCAGGTGTGCTGTTCCTGCTGGTTCAAACGATTTCAAAAAGTTTAAAAAGATTTAAAAAGATTTCAAAAACAGAGATTCAAGAAAGATTTCAAGGATTTTAAAGATTTTAATGTTATGTAGACTAGATTGAAAAGATTTCACACAAATTTCTCAAAGATTTCGAAAATTTCATGAAGATTTTAAGGATTTTAGAGATTTGAAAAAGGCATGTACATCAGATTTGAAGTATTTCAAAAAGCTTCTAAAAATTTTAAAAGATTTAAACGATTTTAAAGATTTTAAAAAGATATATTATAGTAGGCAAGATTTCAAGACATTTGAAACGATCTGAAACGATTTCAAAATTTGTAATGAGATTTCGAAAGATTTAGCGAAGATTTTCAATATTTTAATGATTTCTAACGAATACAAAAGATTTAAAAAATATTTTAATTATTTCTTGAAACTTTTCATATGAATACAAAATATTTCAGAGATATTTCACAAATATTTCAAAGAATTTGCAAGGGTTTTAAAAGATTTCAACCGAATTTCGGTACAACAGATTTCAAAGATTTCAAAGATTTTAAACAATTTAAAACTTTTTAAATAGATTTGAAAAGACTTTGCAAAGTTTTCCAATATTCCAGTGATTACCAACAAATAAAAACAACTTCACAAATTTTTCAAAGAATTGATGAGGATTTCAAAAGATTTCATAATTGGTAAAATAGTAAAGTTTTCCAATATTCCAGTGATTACCAACAAATAAAAACAACTTCACAAATTTTTCAAAGAATTGATGAGGATTTCAAAAGATTTCAATAATTTCAAAGATTTCATAATTGGTAAAATAGTAAAAGTACATAAAAATAAATATAAATAATATAATATCAAAAAAGTATACTATATTTTAAAACATTTATAGATTTCACAAAGATTTCAGTAAACATTCACAATTACTCAGTACTCAGTATTTAGGTCAATTATACCCCTACTTCGGACTTCTCTGTTTCAGGGCAGTTAGTTAGTTTTTATAATTGATTTAGCTTATTTCAGTTATAATTAAAAGGTTAATTTTAAGTTAGTTTGTAAAAGGATATGTGGGAAAGCAGCTTGAGCTGAACCTCTGCTTTTTATCTTCCTATTGTTAATTTTCTTTTCTGTATCCAATTTTATATAGACGGGGTTCATAATAAAGATCTGTTATTATCCTGCGATGATGTTGCAGGTATACAATTACGAGCGGCCTCGAGCGTTGGAGGTAACAACAGTCACCTCTGGATGCTTTCTTAGAGCTACCATCTGCCACTCCACGAGTTCTTAATCGTTCGCTTCCTGATGATCAAAAAAGTTTCTTACAATGCGACAGGTGTTTAATAAAACTGCCTTCTGAGCTGCTGCCAATACCCTACTGACTCCTAAATGTTCAAGATGTTCAGTGTATCTTGCGTGCACATTGCCTATAGCCGAAATCACAATGGAATAAATAGATGCATGATTCACATTCCTCCATATGGTTTTTACTTCATGCCTTAACTTGCTATACTTGTGGATCTTGGTTGTATAGGTTGACTGCAAATTTCAGTTAAGCGGACAAGCAATTTTGATGATGTAGACTCTTCCACCTTTTTCTTCTCGCATCACGATGTCAGGTCGATTGGCCCGGATGTAATGATCCGTTTGGATAGTAACATCCCAATATAAGATGTAATCTTCGTTTTCTAAAACGGGCATTGGAATGTATCTATAGAAGGGCATCCATTCTTTTAAGAGTCTTAGGTTTAGGGCAAGTTGTTGATGTACAATGCCCGCTACATTATTATATTTGTGCGTATATTCTACCTGAGCCATTACGCGACAGTCATCAATAATGTGCTCGATGGATTCGTTGGTATCTCCACATAATCAGCACCGGTCAACCACATCTTGATGTAACACGTGTTTGCGATAATTCCTGATGCTGACAACCATGTCCTGTATTGAAATGACGAATCCTTCCGTCTCTGGATACAGAACACCCTTTCTTAGCCAAATATTAGATGTCTCACTATCCACTTCATTTTGATCTAACGTGTTGGGGTGCTCGCCATGGATGGCTTTCTGCCTCCATTGTATTTCTAATTCCTCTATGGTTTCTGCCCTGATATCCAGGGCCCCATCTGAAGACAAATTTAAGGTCTTGTATTTAAGATCTGCTTGACAGATGGTACTGTAAAGAGCAACATTTCGTTTGCTGTTAAAATGGTCTCGTAACTTTATAACTTTTCACTCAGACAGTTTTTTGACATCTACAACGCCCCTACCCCCTAAATGTCGTGGTAGAACTACCCTTTCAATCGCTGAATTTCTGTGGTGCATTCGATGCTTCGTCATTTCTACGTGAACAATTCTGCTTAACTTTTCAACTTCAGTGTTAGCCCATTTTATGAGCCCGAAGCAGTACGTAAGGACAGGGATAGCATATGATTCGCCTGCAGCCATTGCCTCGATGTTATTTTAGAACTCGTTCTCTAACTCTGCGGTCCCTAATTCCCCTCCGATTAAATGCACTGTTCTACATTTATCTAGTCCAAGCTCCATGTGGATATCATTTGAAAACTGCATTGTGACATCGATCACTTGCTGCAGTTCGTGGCCTGAACTAGCGTACAGCTTCAGGTCATCCATGTAAAGAAGATGGGTCACTTGATAACCATCCTCATTATCATGAATTCTGAACCCATGAGACATGGTGTTTAGTGTTTTGCTCAATGGATTCAACGCTAAACAGAACCATAGTGCGCTGAAGGAGTCCCCTTAAAATATACTCGTCGTAAAGCGTATTGATCTAGTTATCCTTGGTTGGCCATGATCAAAATACTTGATTCTTGTAACCCAGAGCCTCATCGCATGGCTTAGAAAGTCAATAATGCGTGAGCAGATTTTGTAAAGTTTTAAGACGTCAAGCAAATAGTCATGCGGCACGGAAGTGAACGCTTGCTTGTAGTCAATGTATGTCATGTGTAAGTTCCTTTGATGCTTACGAGCATGAGTCATGGCAACAGCGGCTCTAGTGACTAGATCTTTACAACCTCGTGAGTTTTTACAGTATCCTTTTTGTTCTTCTGAAAGAATGTCATTCTCATTTATAAATTGTTGGTCCTTTGCAAGACCACTGAAACATCCAAAGCTGTGATGTTTGTCAGATGCATTTCAGGCCTATTGCTTGCCCTTGCTTCCTCCAGTTTGAACCAAGCAGTGTCCAAATTTCATCTGTTCATTTTTCCCCAAAAACCCGACCAGTAGTAAAGTCATATCTTCCAATTGAGGGACTTCGGTGCCTTGATGGTTATTTGGCTTTACTCTCAGTTCACGATAGAACCTTCTCTCAACTCTCTGAAAGTTTTGATTTTGTTGCCTTCGTGCATTACTTTTCTTGTACCGACGCAGTCTGGCAGTGAGAACATCAAGTCTCTGTCGGCGAGAGTCTAAAATTGCATCCAATATTGCTAGTGTTAATGTCTCGATCTGCCGAGGGTGGATGATTTTAGTAACATGGTTCGTCAGCTTTCTGGTTCTATTTTCTTTTTTATATTGAGTTAATCGACCCAATTTGCACCTTAATTTTCTGACATCCATATTCAACCTGATCTTCCATGGTGGATCTCGATCCCTTGCTGGGACAAAAACTGCATTTGCAGGCCTAGCTTCTCGACTCAACGTTCTAACGGTTGCCACAGCTGCACAGTATACAAGAATTTGCACCTCTAACGACGTTTGTGCTACGTTCAAATACGTAGGAAAATCCTTGCTGTCGAGATGTGCAATTAGTGCCCGCAGATCATTTGTGATGTTCATTTTGGGTAGAGAATGCCTTAGTGTTGGTTCTATATATCTGAACTCTAGTAAAGCATGATCAAAATTCCTTTCGAGGTGCTGTAGTTTTTCTGAGATTTCCCTATCCACATAATCATTAGTGATATTCGGATGTGGTTCTAATGGATCCGATGCATGATGTTTATTATCCCTAGCACCTATGCCTTCAGCATCAATCACGTCTTCGTTATCCACGTCTTCCAAGGCGAGCTCATCAATAGGAAGCTGCCGTTTCACTACCACTTTGATAGCAGCTATTTCAACAACCGAAAACAGTCTGCTTACAGATATTGAGCATTTTTGATCTGCAAGATTCTGCTCATTTATTTTTGTGGCTAGCTCTGGGTATTTAAGTAAGAAGAGTCTGTGATGTCCTCTCCTCACACTTTGCCCAAATTTCTCTGCCAGAAAATAAAGGCGCATAACATCTGTGTTCATATGGTATATTCATTTCCGTCGCTTTTTTGGTTTCTGGACCTCTGCTTCTGCCTCTGGTTGTAAAAGGTCATCCACCTCTGGAGAATGTGGTGGTATTGGACCATAAATAGGTTGAGGAAGAACATCAACTGCTCCTGCTTGACCGTTTGACGCGGCTTTCTCTAACTGATGTTCTTTGTCATTTTTCCACGCCAAATCAACCTGTTGTTTAATCTCCATTGCTCGATCTTCTGCAACATGTAGATTAGTCCTGATTTCCTTTACCTTAGCGATAAGATCTCTTAATGTGACTTTTTGTATATCAGGATACTTTGAAAATTTTGTTCTTAAATTGTATTCTTTTTCCATTTTTGTTTCGAACTTCGCACTTTCGTAATAGAGACGCACCAATTCCTCTTTCATTGTGGTATTCCAATTGATGCTCTCCCACGGTATTTCTGTCGAGGTGGTCGGCTGCAAATAGCTAATGCTAGCCAAAGCATCCTCAGCAGGCACACTTGATGTTCACTACTTACCGTTTGTCGCAGATGTTCTTGCTGGTCAGCTGTTTGATTAGTGAGATCTGCCTATCTCGCAGCTCACCATCGCCACCGTGCCGCATTTTTAAATAATAAGATTTTAATAATTTCAAATATTTCAAAAAGGGTAGAGTACACAAGATTTCAAAGGTTACAAAGCATTTTAAAGATTTTAAATGATTTCTATTTTGTTTGGAAGATTTCAAAAAATCTTAACTATTCGAGTGACTTCAAACATATAAAAAGGTTTTAGAAAGATTTCACAAATAGATTTCAAAAATTTTTAAATCACTTCGAAGATTTGAAACGATAAAAAATTGTTTAGAAGATTTAAAAACTGGTCACAAATGTTTCAAATATTTCATATAATTTTTCATAAAGATTTCAAATGATTTGAACTATATTACGAGAAGCCGTTCTTCGCCTGAAACAAATTCTACGCGAAACTCGGCTGGGGGATGCCGTTCTGCCTCATAAAGAGACCGTTACTGGACCAAAACTACTGTGGCTAGAACTGTTTCAATGTGGGCACACAGCGTGCCCAATAAAAGAGAGGATCTACCCAAGCTGCGGCTGAGCATCACAGCTCACCAAATATTTTTTCAGTGTAAAGATTGAATAAGATAGAAGCTAAGATGGAACCTCCAAGGGAAGCCCCAACCGACCTAGACCTATTTCGCTAATCCACTTTTGCTAGTAATAGTTTCTGTGATCGATTACTTAAATAAAAAGAAAACTATTTGATGACTGTGTTTAATATTTTTAATGTTTTAGTTTAGGTAATAGGCGCTCATGGTGCACAACAACAAAGACCTTAAAAATATCAAATAATACGACGCCCGTAATTTCCCTTATATCAATAGCCAGTTTAGAGTAAGTAGTATCTTTGAGTGACGTCGAAATGGTGTTGCGTCCTTTATGAAAGCCGGACTGCAGGGGATTAATAAGGTTGTTGGAATTCTTGTAATCCATTAACTGGCGATGAACAATCCGTTCTAATGGGTTAGCGATTGTATTTAGAATAGAGATAGGGCAGATATCTTTGTAAGACATAGAGCTGGAAACTTTTGGAATTAGTCGAATAACAGTCATTTTTCATGGACCAGGGAATATTCGAACCTAAAGGAAGGAATTGTTAATGTGCAGGAGGATATAAATTCAATCAATCCCTATTTCATTATATATTACCTACTTTAGTTATTGCAAGAAAAAATCAGGAGAGATATCCAAAAGAAAAAGTTAGTGTCATTAAAAGAAGGTGGGCGGAGTACTTCCAATGGTACGCGAAACTGACGCAGACAACGGAAAGTTGCAAGGAGCTAGAGTTTTGTTGCATTTACGGCTGCGCAGTAGACTTGTGTGGCATTGTTGGTTCCACACTCGAGTTATGTCACACTTGTGTAACTTGGGAATCACAAGTTATATAGTTGCGGGACTATTTTCACGGCAAAATAAATGTTACGATTTACATCACTATCTGTAAAGCGGATCTTGACTACACGCCCTTTAATTTGCCTTCAGATGGGGCCTTGTATAAGATATAATAAGATATAATAAACAATTACAAAATTAAGAAAACAAATCGCATTTTTATTCTCATTTAAAATTTCCGCGAAGAGGAGTGCAAGTTTATCGATAGTACACATGCTTGGTAGTACGATCAAGTAACGCTGAGCGTTCAGCGCCAAACAGCTGTCAGTCACTTTGTTCTCCATTTATGTAGTTTGGTAAACCACTTTACTCTAATTTTTTAGATGTTACTCGATTTGTTTCGAAAAATCAGATATCAAGGTCATATCCCCTAATCATTCACCGCTGGTGCACAATAACTAATGCCACATAAGTCTACTACACATTTGTAATTGTAACACGAATCTAGTGCGCAACCATAAATTCTACTTCTAATGCGCAGCCGGATATGCGACACTACATGCAATTGCCTCCTAATACTCCCGAAATCTTAAATTTGACCAAGTTCAAGCAGTGTAAACAGTAGCAATGGGCAGATTCACCTTGATCTGATATTTTTCAGGTTCGGGTCTACTAGAGACCCTAAACGAAGAGTACCGGGTCTGGAATATCACGCACAGATCCGATCTAAGGAGTTTCAGGCGGGTTGACTGGTCTGATAATGCAAACTGCTCGATCCGGACACGAAAACATCGGTCCGGTCAATTCCCGGG
>NC_046665.1:2446069-2454554 GCF_010883055.1 Belonocnema kinseyi | reverse complement strand
TAATAGCTACAACTCTTGGAAATCTTAAACTGTACCCTAGAGGATAAATGTTCGATGGAATAATTTCAGTTGCTCGGAGTTGCAGGATTACCGAATTTTCAGGATTTATCCATATATCTGGTGGATTTTTCTGGAACATATGGAACATAATTTCACTTATGTATAATAATTTCGCAATATTATACACCAGAAGGTGAGAGGCGACGGATGTGGCGCATATAACATAGCAATCTATATAAACAGAATTGATTCTTTATCAATACAACTACTTATTTATTGCATTTTAATAAAAAGTGCACGTACGTTAAATTAATGTGCATAGTATCTACTATGACGCATTATTAATTTAAATTTTGTATACAAATGTAAAGAGTTCGCGTCACTCGAAGAAATAACTTCGCACATAATATGGTTATAAAAAATGTGACTTACTATATGTTTACGAAACAACATGTCATTCTTCGTTCTTAAAGTTAAGCACACATTCATTTTTTTGCGCTTTTTAAATGAATCACAAGAAATTTTGAAAAAAAGACGGAAAAAATATATTTTACACAAAAGTATTGCTTAGCTAAATATTTATTTGTTTTTTTTTAATCAAATAAGCGTCATTTCCTTAGTATCTTGATATTTTTTTAAACTTCTTTTGAAAAATGTGCTGACCCGCAGCAAGCATTCTGTCAGCGTATTTTCTATTCACATTCATCACATTCACGCTTTAAAATTACTAGATCATATATGTAAAAAACCGCAAGCCATAACATAATTAGTGTTTTCAGATCCTTTAACAGAGGACCAAGAGATAATAAGACAATTAGGGATCCCCCAACCTTGTGGTAGAGGACCTAGAGATATTGCGAAGCTTGTTATAATGAGTACTGCCGGGTCCTCCTAACAGATGAGCGAGATGTACTTCGATAACTAACACACCAGATCTTCTCATTAGTGGACTGATAGAGCCTTTCATAAAATAGAGGTTGCGATTATATGAAAACATAGCTTATCGAAATCTGAAGATACATTCCTTTTTCACCTAGTGAGTAAATTTTTATTTACCGCCTGCACATTAGAATAGAGATCAGATCTGCCAGCCGCGGAGTGTTCAGATCTGCTCAGGATGATCATGTTGTATTGCCTTAAATGTGGCTAAAAATAGATATTTTTGCACATGCAGGTTAGGATATCTCAAAAACCTGACGCATAGAAAAAATTAAGACAACGGATTAATTTTAAAAACACCGAAATCCTTCGGGGTCACATAGTCCGGTCTTTGGGTACAAAAAAGATGTCATTTTTCCCTTGCATAATTATTAATGAGGAATTATGAAATGAGTGAACCAAAAATTTTGTAATAAATTAATATTATTTTCTAGATAAGAAACATGACACTGGATTGTCCAATCAAAGTAAAATGTACAATTCATATATAAATGTTATATGTAATAAAATGTTTCGGAGATTTTTATTTTAAATACCCACAGGATACGCAGGCACATTCTTTTCTCGTTGTTCATGCTCGGCGTAGTTCACAGTATAATGCATGTACAGAAGCTTAGAAAACTACAAATATTACAAAACTGTATAAATTTATGTTTTTAAAGAGATCACTACATTTGTTTTTATTTTACAGTGACGGAAAATTAATTTACTTAAAGGAGTCGGCTCCTGGAAAAAATAGTCAAAGCTATGTGGATTACTTTTTTGAAAAATTTGGAATTAAATATAAGATTTGGCCAGCGTAGCAGTTAATAAATTGGGTATCAAATTTGCAAGAAAATCCTTATTTAAAATTTCACGTACTTCCCGATTCCAGACAAAGTTGTCTGCCAACTTTAGTCAATGCCACACCGTTCTCGTAATATTTTACCTAGGTATACGAGGTGTGTTAAAAAAATAAGGTGACTTTATGGTTTTCTCAAAAAATATTCATTTATTCCTCAATATTTATGTTGTCCATTTCAAAGTAATCCCCCTCAGATATAATACACTTGTGCTAAATCTTTTTCCAATCATCGAAGCACTTCTGATAATCATTTTGTGGCATAGCCTTGAGTTCTTTCAGCGATGCAGTTTTTATCTCCTCAATCGTTGAAAATCGATGTCCTTTCATGGGTCTCTTTAGTTTTGGAAAAATAAAAAAGTCACTGGGGGACAAATTCGGTGAATATGGAGGCTGAGGCATGACTGTGGTGCTGTTTTTGGTCAGAAAATCTTTCACAGGTAACGATGAGTGAGCAGGTGCATTATCGTGATGCAAAGGCCACGAATTGTTTTTCCAAAGTTCCGGACGTTTTTTGCGTATCGCCTCTCGCAAACGGCGCATAACTTGAAGGTAATACTCCTTATTGACCGTACGACCTTGTGGTAAGAATTCCTGATGCACTACGTTACGGTAATCAAAGAAGACAGTGAGCAAAACCTTCACATTTGACCGAACTTGACGTGCTTTTATCGGTCTTGGAGACTCAGGATGCTTATAACCCTTTTGAGAAAATCAGTATCATTATTGACTTCATTCAACATCTCCTGAGCGATGGTCATGCGATGGATCTTTTGATCAAAATTAAGCAGTTTTGGAACAAATTTCGCTGACACACGTCTCATGCCCAAAACGTCCGAAAAGATAGCATGGCATGAGCCAACCGATATGCCAACATCTTCAGCAACTTCCCTGATGGTAATTCGGCGATTTTTCAACACCATTTCTTCCACTGCTTGAGCGTTTTCATCCGTTGTTGACGTGCTGGCACGTCCAGGGCGAGGTTCGTCTTTGACATCCTCTCGGCCTTCTTGGAACAGCTTGTACCACTTACACACATTTTTCTTACTCAGAGTAGACTCACCGTATGCAACTGTCAACATTTCAAGAGTTTTTAGAGCACTGGATTCCTTTTTTCACACAAAATTTAATGCAAACTCTTTGCTCCATTTTTTTCGAAAGAAGAAAATCGCCGAGTACACCAAACCCTTCTAACCTTTTACGCCTCTGTCAGAAAAACAACAAGAGCTATATAGTCAAAACTATGAACATATGATCGCGACGAGTGTACCAACACAACAAAACAAAAAATTTAAAACTTGAATGTATGTAACCCGCGAAAATTGAAGTCACCTTACTTTTTGAACACACCTCGTATTTTGCTAAAATTAAGCTCTGGAAGCAATTTCAAATAAGCAGTAATTAAAATTTCAAATTATATTGTCTTTTTTACAAAATAGTTTTTCTAACAATATTTAACGTATTTTAAAGCCGAAATTAACCATTTTTCGAGCCCGCGACAGGCTTTTCCATAAGATTTCATGTTTTTGCCACGACTTTAGACAGTGATAATTAAAATTTTAACCTGGCAAGGGCACCTAAGATAGGCATTATGTGAAGGAGGACATATTTTTCCGCGAAAAAAAAACTAATTTTAATAATATTTCATCGAACTGATCCAATAGTCGGACTACTTTAAGGCTATATATACATGAAGGAACACACTGTCATTACAATACTTGCGCTCGATTATTAATATGTATTTATACAATCCTCTAATAAATTATATAGTCGTAAAAATTAAAATTTCCAACTTGTACATCGAATTTTAAACATGATAAACATTTTTCACGAGTAAAACAAAAAGTTGTTAAAGGGCTCGAAAAAAATATTGGAAGCTTTTTAAGAATTTTAAAAGGATTCGAAAGAAAAATAATAACACGTGATTTTTATTTTCAAAAATTAATTATATAAGAAAATTGAAAAAGAAATGATAAAATAGACGATTTCGAACAATTATAGATTTATATATTATAGAAAATTTTAAATGATTTAATAGTTGAAAAAATTAATTTTAAGAGAATATTTCAAAAGATTTCCAAAATTTTCCAGAAAGAATTGGTAATATTTTTAAACAATTTTTTAATTTTGAACAATTTCATAAACATGTTAGAAAAAATTCCGAGTCAATTGCAAAGATATTTTGGAATTATAGAAGTATTAAATTATTGAAAATATTTTAAAACTTTAAATATTTAAGAAAATTTATAAAATACATATTTCGAAACTTCTAAAAGACATCAGAATCTTTTAAAGTTGCTCGAAATTTTTCCTCATAATTCATATTTTTAGATTCTTTTTCGACACATCTGAAATGTTGAAATTTCTTTTTAAAATTTCTCAAGTATGTAAGGAATATTATATTTATATCAATTGAATGCCAAAGTGATAATACTTAGTTCTTTGCTCTCAGATTTAAAAATCTATTTAAAACCTAATTTTAGCTCGAATTTAAGTGTTCAGAAAATTTTCAAAAGTAAATAATCATTCGAATTCTATATTTTTTATTTAAAATTATTTCTCAAATGAAAAATAATACACGCGCATAGTACGTGACAATACGATTTAAATTTTTTCGCAGAGCATCAAGTGACTAGTAACATTTTCAGACACTCGAACATAACTCTAGTTTTTTTCATCATTCGTGTTTTTCAGAAAGGATTAAATCATTTGGCGACTATCTAATCTAATTGCTTAAAATATCAGGAAGCTGATAGAGTGATAATTAATTGGCCATTTCTGTCAGTCATATTTTTGTTTGTAAAAATATGTTTGGTATATTTGTTAGGTTATAATGCTGGTTGTCGCAGGAGGATATCAACGTGGCCCGAGCTGTCGGGGCAGAGTAATATTCGGGGACAGACATGCCTTATCACCTTGTACAGACTTTCTTAGCCATACACTGGGCCCTCCTTACATTATATATTAACCGTGTACGTATTCCACTATTGTTACTTGCGAATTGTAAAACATATCTCTACTAACGTATTTCTTTTCTTATTTAAGAAGAAAATTAATGATCCAATACTATAAAATGACTTAAAACGAGATATATTTCCGACGATATTATGTACAATATATATCCAGAAAAATTTATGTATTCAAGAGAGATGTCTCTAAAATAAATACTTTTAAATGACGCCGTTTTTTGCATTTGCTTATGAGACACACTTATAGAATAATTTATAGAAATATTCAAATTCACATTTTTATAAGTTAAAAAAATGTTGACATGCCAATTCCGTTTCATCGGGCGAGCTAAATATTTTGCACGCAAAATAATTCTGATCAATTCCGTTTCGATCAGTCCCTTCTTTGAATACACTTTTATCGCATTCGAATCATTTCGAGAGCGCACAAGACAGATTCATTGTGATGGACTCTGGCAGCAGAGTAAGAGAGGTGAAACTGAGATCAACCGCGAGCAAACATACAATAGAGGAAGAGTACTGCTTTCAAACGAGAAGAAAAATCAAGATCCAGGTTTTTCTTAAGCCCAAAGATCTGGCTGAACTGGATGAAGAGCTTTGTAGAGATTTTTCTGAAGTATCTGACCTCTGGACTATCAGTTGTAGTATGTACAATTCTACGAGAACTTTGGCGGATGGAAACCATGACAAAACGGCTGATCATAAGACCAAAAGACGAATGCATCAACTTGCCATAAAGATAGGCTAGACAAGACAGTACGCACCCCGCATTCATGGTGCGATCGACTTCATAACATCTGAAAAAAATTTAACTGCCAAGGCCAGACTGTTTGTGCGCGAACGGCGTATCCGCCATCACACACTCAACAAGTTAAAGCTGCTGATCACGAGGCAGCATACTGTTGACATAATACGGGTACACTTGGACTCTAGGAGAAGTCTACAGCGGAGAGACAGGTAGGTAAGATAAAATCAACAGTTTTTGTCTGACCGATCTCGACTCTTCCAAGACCCTCCAGTTACTAGCAACTATCCTCATAACAGCTGAGAAGGAAGGCCCACCTATCACTACCGAAGAGGTCAAAAAAGTATTAAGAGGCACGCGGAACTATTTCCCCTGGGACCAGATAGTATCAAGACCTTCTAGTGGAAAATGTTTCCTTTAACACACCAGCGATTGTCCTGCATTTTCACCTAACATCTAAAGTCGAAAAAGCTTATTTCAGAGTGGTTAGTGCACGGACGCACTGCGCTCCTCCCGAAGATGGGCAACTTATCTGACCCAAAAAATTACAGGCCAATAACATGCCTGGACAATCGGACCGGGGTAGCAAAAGATGTATGAAAGATGTCACTATCTCTTGAACTTCGACATGCCGAAGGGTACCTCTGAGGAAAACCTGTAAATCGAGAGCTCAAGGTCATTCATGTATTTCACATTGAGGATCAAAAGATCCAGGATAAAAAAGAGAGCATCGAAGTCTAGCTCTGGAGCAGTGGTCGGCAAACTTTTTGCTCGTTTTTCAGGTAAGGGCAGGTTTGACCCAAAAAATTGTTTTCGCCTGCCGCGCTTCGTTCGTCAAGGCTACATTTTTCCTGAAATGGGTTGTCCCTCGGCAGAGGTTCATTGTTAGACGGAATACTCAATGTGAATAAAAACTACAAATGAATTTTGTTTTAAATTCTGATATTAGCGATTTATAATTCTGGAATTCGAAATATGTGACCTTTTTCCTAGCACATAACATCTAAACCAGCACTTGTGAAATTAAAAATTAATAATTTGATGGAATATAATAAACACTCAATTTTAAACTAAAAAGTTATAATGCATTGATTTTTAGTATTTCAAGATGTTTTTTAGGGTTTTTTTCGCAAACATTCACTGATTTTGAATTTCGAGGTTTCAGAAAGCTAATTTTGAAATTGAGAATTTTTTGTTTTAAATTTTAATTCACGTTACTCGAACCACTTAATAAAGGAAGCATCCATGGCGGGTTGAGCCTTCTTGCTGGCAGCAGATACTGCCATGAAATTTTGACTTGACCCGCTGTGGCAGCTAGGGCTACCGCGCGGCAGTATTTCGCCGACCACTGCTTTACAGATTGTCAAAGAGAGTACCAAGTTCGTTATTGAATTTTTTACTAAAGCTAAAAAGGACATCACATCAATGGTTAATAAAGGAAAGAGAGGTATAAAGAACTTATAAGGGAGTTACGACGGTTATATCCGGAATACTCTGTTAAGCTAGTCATCATTATCATCGGGGCTCTTGGGGGTGCCAAGCTCCCAGTCGTAAATCGCCCGAGACAAATCCTTGTGTGTCAACAAAATGCTAAGACACTTGCGGGGAAAATGCAGAAGGCGATCGTCCTTAAGTAGCTTCGTGTCCTCAGAGTGCAAGAGACTTTTGACTGGTCGTCTAGCTAAATTCATCGCAGACTGTGACCACCTATCTCATGGTCGTGAGACGTGCTTATAGTTGAAAAATTACTGCGATTTCGCAGGGAGTGGGTGCAATTTTGTAAAATGGCACCCGCTCTCGATGATATTCCGTATATTAAAAGACATGTGATATAACATTCATTTCGTTTAGTTTAGCATAATCAATATTATATCCGTGTATTAAGAAATATTGACTTTGACCTTCATTTTTTAAAAGTAAAATGTTTATTTTTCCAAAAAATGCCTACGATTCACAGAAAGAGCATTAAAACCCCTATTTTGAATTAGGAAAGTGATTTTTGGTTACAATTAACAGAGGGCGGATGAAAGGCCAAAGTAAAAAAATGTTTGGTATGAGTGACATTCATCAAATTATAAATTTAGGACAAATTATATTTTTAAATCCCCAAACTAAAAATGTAAATCAAAATAGGCGGTATAAAATATGAAATGATTGCAAAAGTAGGGTATTCTACAAAGATAAGGCGTCTGCATTTAAATGTAGTTTTGCACTAAAAAAATATTATTTCCCTGGCGGATCAAATGAACGGAAAGCATACGCTACAGCGCAGCCGTATTGTATCCACATTGTATCCCTTTCGTATCATGCAACAAAAACTAAAAAAAACGGACATCTCTGTCACTCCTACGGCATTCACCTTAATATCGCTCCTCTAAATGCTCCTAGGGAAATTGAGTCAATTGTCGAGAATGGGAAGTGCCGCATATACTGGAACTTTATATTCTCGACAATTGTTTCTGTTGCTCACTCGAGGCCTGACATGGTACTTCTTGACTTTGAGAAGCGAACCATGTTCGTTATCGAATTTTCGGCACCAGCTGACAAAAACATCATAGCCAAGGAGAATGAAAAGAAAGAGAGGTATCGAGACCTTATAAGGGAGTTGCAACGATTGTACCCAGAATATTTTGTTAAACTGATCGTCCTTATCATCGGCGCTCTTGGAGGTGCCAGGCTTTCACTTGCTAATAGCCTAAAAAGCATTCCTGCGTGTCAACAACATGCTAGAACACTTGCGGGAAAAATGCAGAAGGCGGTTGTCCTTGGGTCACTCCGTGTTCTTAGGGTGCACGAGCCTTTTGCTCGATCGTCGTATTGATTCATTTACAGACTGTAACCACCTATCTCAGGGTTGTGAGACGTGGTTTTGGCTGAAATTTTCCGCGATTTCGCTGGAAGCGGGTGCAATTTTTCAGATTAGCACACGCTCCCAGCGAAATCCTGCGGTTGTCCTTATGACAAATTTTTAATTAGATATATATACACACA
>NC_046665.1:2436628-2445969 GCF_010883055.1 Belonocnema kinseyi | reverse complement strand
TTTTTTTTGTATAGTGTTAAAACATTTAATAAATACAATATCTGTCATTAACATAGGCTGAATGCGACTTGAAGCGCATCTTCTTTCAGTAGCAGCATAGTAGCATTCAGAAATTATGACATTTTTTCAAATTTTTAACGCTGAAAAAAACTATTGCAATTACTCTGTGACATTCTAATGTCAAATTTAACTTAGGATCCGAATTGCAACAAGTTAAATACCCATCTCGCTGTCTTTTTGAGTTTTTTTTGCATGATACGAAATTGATACTAAGCGCATGCTATAAGAGTACGCTGTAGCGTGTCCCTTCCACCCACTCGGTCCGCCAGGGTTTATAATATAGTTGTACCGTTTACACACTTTGACAAAGTAATGAACTCCAATTTTTTAATCTAATATATTTTTCAACGGCCATGGTATGATAATTCATTTTTTCAATGAAAAAATATAATGCGATCAAAGATAATAAATATTAGGAACTAAGAGATTCGAAAAACCAATTTTCCTTCGAGGGTTACTTAAACACTATCTACAAAAAGGGTTGAATATGTTACCGTTTATACCCTAAGTCAGTTAAACCTAGTTTTAACGAATTAAAACGCGAAATTACTACTACACTATTTAGTGAAAACCCGAAAAACTAAGTTTCTAACTGTAAGCGCTCTTCTGTGTCACTCTTCTGTAACCAGTCGCTAAAAAGTACTTTTTAAAGGGGGACCTGAAAAAAGGGTCCGAGATGGGACCAATCGTTTTTCCGTCACCAGACACTAAAATTTATTTTTTAAAGGGGGACCTGGAAAAATGGTCCTAGATATGACAAATCACTCTTCTGTGAACTGTCGCTACAAAATGCTTTTTAAAAGGGGGCCCGGAAAAAGGATTCGAAATGTGATCAATCTTCTGTGACTAGTCGCTAAAATGTATTTTTTAAAGGTAATCTGGAAAAGTGGTCTTAGATATGACCAATCACTCTTCTGTGACTAGTCGTTAAAATTTAAGAATTTTAAAGATTTTGAAACGCTTTTCGTTTCCTGAGGATCGTCGGGGCGCCCCTGGTGCCGCACTATAGCTCAAATTGCATTTTACTTGGTTAAAATCTAATATAACGAGAAAAAATAGGGATAACTCAATAAATTTAAAACAAAAATATAAAATTCGTGTTACGCAGATTAAAGGAAAATATGTAACAATGTTTACGTGACTTATTGTAGGGGTTGAAGTAAGGGGTGAAATTGAGCATGTTTAAAAAATCGATGACCTTTTGCTTTTCTTTTGCTGAATCTCGAAGGGAAATCATGATATCGATACAAAGTTTTTTTTTTAAATTGTAGTAAATGTAATGCAGATTCAGGAAGAAAATATGAGGATACAATCAACCCCTATATTAGGGGTTGAAATAAGAACCAAACATTTTTTATTAATTTATTCCCGACTGAAGTCGTAAATTACGCATTAACACTTCCAAACGCTTCGTTTCGCTGTCGAATATCGAAAAAACTGAGACTTATCGTTACCCAAAATTCGAGGAGGGTTCAAAGAAGCTTTTTGGAAAACGTCAAGTAATTCTGACTTGTGGTTTACTAATGTTGTGGTTTACTGATACACGTTCGAGCTTGTTCTAAAGATGTGTCTAGCGGAGGCGAAGATCCAGTTAATGCGGTCGAAATAATAATTTCACAAAAAACAATTTAGAATTATTTGGTTACAAAATACCGAAGAATAAATGATCTGGATTAATAATAATATTGAATTCATATACACATAAAAATAAATATTCATTAAAAATTCGATCAAATTTACTGCAATTCAATCTTCATCACTTTCTTCGGTTTCTTTTGCTATTTAAATTTGGAAATTTACTAGAAACATTTACAAAAAATTGTTGTAGTTGACATTCAGTTAATTGAATATATTCTGAGATTTGAATGCCGATTTACGATCGTCATATTTCTCGAATATTTCTTCTTATTTTTAATTCATGACTCTTCAAATCTTTTTCTTTTTTTCGCTGCACTCATGGTAAGATTTGTTCACTTCAATACGTTGAAAAGTTCGTGCTCAAGGAACGAAGAGTTTTGAGAAAGAAAAGAAAATTAATAAAGTACTTTGTGCTTTGTATCGATCGTGGTGTCAACAGGCAAGATCTTCGCCTCCGCTAGACACATACTTAGAACAAGCTCGCACGTGTATCGGTCGAGCGCCTGGTCTTTATTTAATTGTTATTGGTAAACCACAAGCTAGAATTGCTGGCCGTTTTCCAAAAAACTTCTTTGAACCCTCCTCGAGTTTTTGGTGACGATAAGTTTCACTTTTTTTAAAATTCGTCAGCGAAACGAAGAGTTTGAAAGTGTCAACGCGTAATTCACGACTTGAACCAGGAATAGTTTGATAAAAATGTTTAAGGGAAAAAAAAATTCATCATTACTGTCACTTTCGGGACAGTTATATGCATGTTCCCTACAAATTTTATCCCGATAGTGCTATTATTGAAGGAGTTAGAGCGAGCGGAACGCAAAAATATAATTATTTTCAATTTTGTCAAAAAGTAACAGCTTCGTGATTATCTCGAAAACTAAAAAAGTTAGAAACTTTTTCCAAGAAACGAAAATATGTGGAATGCAATTTCCTATTAAGATATGTTTCAAAAAATTGAAAATGCGACGTGAAAAAATCAAGAACAAGAATAACTAAGAGGCCAACTGAAACCAAGGCATTTCGAGCGTGTCCCGTTTTGATCGCGGGAGGTTCAATTGCAAATGGTTTTCGTGGGGGTTGAATAGAATTTCGGCAACTATTTCTACATTATTCTCTACCGTGTGGATGGTTCCTCGTTCCCCCCACTCGAGGGTATATTCGAAAAAGGGGGTTTGAAGACCTGATTATTATAAAAATATTATTTAGAAAAGAATTTTTTGTAACTTGTAATTTTCTATTGCTAATCAAGTAATGTTTATTAAACTTTTATAGTGATAATTTTGTTTTGACACAACATAAACGTTCAATAAACTTTCAGATATACAGACTGCGGACATTTGCAAAGCCTTTACAACGTTATTACAACATCGTTACATCGTTAAAACAATTTTTATCTCCAAGGTTACAATTTGTATAACGAATATATTTTTTAGTTTAATACATTTTTAAGAGAGCGATAATTATATTAATTTTGTAATAAATTATTGATACAATATTGGTACGATATTGTACCAATAATTTATTTGAATAATAATATAATAAGAGACAACTCCAAGTACTTTTTAAAATTATAATTTATTCAAAAAAAGTGTAGATGTTATAATGTTGTATTATAATAACTATATTTTTTGAGCACAGAAAAAGCAAGAAAACATAGATTACTGTTACCGCATATTTCTTAAAAAAGTGAAGTCGTACTTACTGGAGAATTATAAATAATCTGCTTGATTTATACTATATTCTCACACAATCCAGATTACACTAGAAAAGAAATAATACTCGCTTTAAGAAACTTATTCTCTCATACAAATAATTGGCGTACGCTTTCTAGTTTAAAGGTGAACAATAAACGATCTAATTAGTACATATATTTCACTGTTAACGTCAAGTAACGAAAAAAAATTAGGTCTCGAGAATGCATTCTTCGAATATGTCCTAGAGTGGGAGGAACAAGAATCCATCCACACACTAGAGAATAGTGCAAAAATGGTTGTCGAAATGATATTCAACCCCTACAAAAACCATTTGCAATTCTATTCTGCGATATTTCGCGTTTCTAGATACTCGCTGCCCATTTCCACCCCTAGAAAAGAATGATAGCGAGAAACCATCCATATAGTACATGATTTTGAACAAATGGTTATTAGAATCGTTTTTAACACCCACGAAAACCGTTTACAATGATTTTCAGCGAATTTTCTGAATTTTAGCCACTTACCCCTTATTTGAACCCCTAATTTAGGGGTTGATGGTATCCTAATAATTTTTTCCTTGATCTTTATTATATTTACTACATTTAAAAAACTGTATCAATATCATGATTTTCCTTTGAGATTCAACAAAAAGAAAAGAAAAAGGTCATCGATTTTTTAAACATGCTCAACTTCACCCCTTACTTCAACTCCTACAATAAGCAATAAAGGCATTCTTACATATTTTCCTTCAATCCACGTAACATGAACTTTATTTTTAAACAAATTTGTTGAGTTATCTATAATTTTTCTCGTTATATTAGATTTTAAACCAGAAAAATGAAATTTGACATATAGTGTGCCGCCGCGGCGGTCCACAGAATGCAGAACAGTGGTGATGGTGAGATTCGAGATTGTCAGGCAGATCTCACTAGTCAAGCAACTGGTCAGCAAGAACATCTGCGACAAACGGTAAGCAGTGGGATATCAACTGCGTTAGCGTTAGCTATTTGCAGCCTAACACCTCGACAGAAATACCGTGGGAGACCATCAACTTGGGATACGACAATGAAAGAGGAATTGGTGCTTCTCTATTACGAAAGTGCGAAGTTTGGAACAAAAATCGAGAAAGGATAAAATTCAAGGGAAAAATTTGCGGCAAAGTATCCTAATATTAAGAAAGTCTAACTAAGATATCTAATCGCTAAGATGAAGAATATCAGAACTATTCTACACATCTCAGAAGACCGAGCAATGGAAATTAAACAACAGGTTGATTTGGCGTAGAGAAACAACGGCAATGCACTTCAGAAAGAGGAAGACGCGTCACACGGTTAAGCAAGGGCAATTAATTTTCTTTCTCAACCTGTTGATGATCAAAAATCACCACAAGCTCCAGAGGTGGATGGCCTTAAACAATCAGAGGCAAAAGAAAAGGTTTAGCAACCAGAAAAGCGACTAAAAGGGACATACTATATGAACCGAGATGGTATGCGCTTTTATTTTTTTGGCAGAGAATTGTGGGCAAAGTGTGAGCAGAGAACATCATACACTCTTCTTACTTAAGTACCCAGAGCTAGCTACAAGAATAAATTGGCAGAATCTGGTAGATCAAAAACGAATATCTGTAAACAGATTGCTTTCTGCTGTTGAAATAGCATCTATCAAAATGGAAGTGGAATAGCAGCTTCCTATTGAGAAACTCCCCATGGAAGATGTGGACAAGGAAGACTTGATTGAAGTTGAAGGCATAGGTACTAGGGATAATGAACATCAAGTACCGGATCCACTAGCACCACATCTGGATATTAATAACGATAATGTGAACAGTGAAATCTTAGATATGTAGAACCAACACAAAGGCATTCTCTGCACAAGATAAACATTACAAATAATCTGCGTGTACGAATAGAACTGATATAAATGTCAGCCAAGTAAGGTGCAAATTGGATCAATTAACTCAATATAAAAAGGGAAATAGAACCAACATGCTGATAAAACATGTTACTAAAATCACCCACTCTCGGTACATTGAGACATGAACACCATCAATATTGGATAAGATTATAGACTCCCAACGGCAGAGTACTTACTTCCAGACTTTGTCGGTATAAGAAAAGTTGTGGACAAAGGCAACCAAATTGAGCCTTACTGACAGATGAAGGTAGGTTTTATCGTGACCTGAGTGTAAAGCAAAATAACTAGCAAGATACCGAAGTCCCTCAGTTGGAAAATATGACTAACTACTGGTCGGGTGTTTGGGTAAAAAAGAACAGATGCAATTTAGGCACTGCATGGTTCCAAATGGAGAAAGCAATACCCCTGAAATGGAGCTGGTAAACATCACAGCTTTAGATGTGTCGGCAGTCTTAAAAAGATCAAGTAATTGGAAAATTCCAGCTCCGGACATAGTGCACAACTTTTGGTATAATTACCTGACGATTGTGCTTCATGCGGTGATAAGGTGTTTTTAGAAGATCATCAAACAACTAGATCTGATGCCAGGCTTTATGCTCCAGGATACAATGTATATTCTACCTAAAAAACAAGACGCTCAAAATCCATCTCAATTTCGACCGATAGCCAGTCTTCCAACAATTTATAAATGTCTTCCAGCTATTATTGAAAATAAGGTATATCCTCATTGCGACGAGAATGAAATCCTTACAGAAGAAAAAAAGGATGTTGTAAAAATAAGCCAGACAGTAAAGATCTAGTTATTATAGATCCTTTTGCCATGACTCAAGCTCGTAAATACGAAAGAAATATGCGCATGATATACATTGACTACAAGCAAGCGTTTCCTTCCGTGCCGCATGAATATTTGCTTGAAGTTTTAAAACTTTACAAAATACGCCCACGCATCATTGAATTTCTAAGTCGTAAGATGATGCTATGGGGTACAAGAATCAAGTATTTTGATCATGGACAACTAAAAATAACTAATATCGGGACAATATTATTGAGGATAACTTTCATCCGTTCCTAAAGTCGGAAAACTGCCCGGAAAAAAACGGAAAAAATTTAAGTGAATCACTTGGCTATTTGTGAATAGAGCCCAACTTTCAAAATTAAAAAATATTAAAAATTGTGGTCACCAGAATTCTTCAGTGTGAGAAAAAATTATCTCCGGCTTTAATGGGGATATTAAGACGAATAAAGACTTAAAAGAAAGCGTTTAGTATATTGATAAAGCTCGGACCAATAAGAAGTCGATAAAATTATATATTTACCTGTGAATTGAGTTCGCATAAATTGGTCCTTAATGAGCTATGCTAAAGTCTCTTGAGGGAAAAGTGTGCAGGAAAAAAAGGATGAAGGGTGCCCATTGCCTCGTCGCTCCTTATTCCTCAAAAACTTGAAAAAAGGAGTCTGCTTCAGGGGTCTCCAGAAGCCACAGATGCAGCGTGACCCAGGATCGCCCGGCCTTCTTCAAGATTTACGATTTTTTTTCGACGAAAAACAGAGAAAAAGTCATTACTGAAGCAGACCCCTTTTTTCAATTTTTCGAGAGATCAGGAGCGGCCAGGCAATGGACACCATTCAATCTTTTTTCCTGTACACGATTCCCTCAAGAGACTTTAGCATAGCTCATAAAGGTCCAAATTATGTGAACTCGATTTACAGTTAAATAGATAATTTTATCGACTTGTTATTGGTACGAGCTTTATCAGTATATTGAACGCTTTTTTTAAGTCGAGATTGTCAGGATTTTTGTCCTGAGATTAGATCAATACGCATTACGACGGGTATATTTCAAGGAGAATCTTTCAGTGCACGTTTAACGTTAAACTTATTGAGAAAAACATTAAAAAGCATGTTTCGCGAGTTCAGAATACATGATAATGAGGATGGTCATCAAGTGACCCATCTTCTGTACATGAATGACCTGAAGCTATAAGCTAGTTCACACAAAAAATGCAGCTACTGATCGACGTCACAAAGCAGTTTTCTAATGATATTCGCATAGAGTTCGGACTAGATAAATGCCGAACAGTGCATTTAACTAGAGGGGAATTAGGAACCGCGAAGTTAGAGAACGAGTTCGAAAATGACATCAAAGCAATGTCTGCAGGCAAGCCATATAAATATCTGGGTATTTTTTAACCTCAGGGTATTCAGCATACGGTAGTTAAGACAAGCCTAATGACAGCCTTTACTACGAGACTCAAATTGATTATGAAGAGTTCTCTCAACTCGGAAAACAATATCAGGACAATCAACATCGACATATAGTACTGAATCGCTGGCTACGGTTATCGGAAGTGAACCAGGGAATAGAAGGAGAGCGCGAATCGAGAAAGTCGACCTGTCCTTTCCTAACGATGGCCAGTTGATCTTTTTCTAATGAAAGAAGATGGAAGATGAGAAGTACCAAACACACCCCTTAGAAAAGGACAGGTCCACTTTCCAGATTTGTTCTCTCTTTCTATTCCCTGGTTCACTTCCAACAACCGTAGCCAGCGGTCCAGTACTATATGTAGATGGATAACACTGACTGCCATATGTACATTGTCCCGATAAAATAGTGGTGGTAGAGCTTATTAACGTCTACGTTATGCTTACGTCTCGGTTAATCGAACGGGACGATTAACTGAGACACAAGCATTTCCTATGCATTACACTGCACTAAATTATACTGCACTTACTTTCATGCTAGGGCTTCCGCTGAGCAACTGAGCTTCGCTGCAGCGAAACCTCACATTTATGTGCTATTTAGTTGAAAGCATTTTTTAATAGGTTATAGAGAGAAATCAATAGAAGAAATCAATTGCGTATGTCATAGCAAATTGATGGACGTTTCCAGAACTAACATATGCAATTGATTCTCATGTGAATTTCTCAAAATAAATATTTAAAAAGCTATTCTTTATAATTGTTCATGACATGAATAATAACTTTTGTATAATTCGATTCTAGTTTTCCGCGCATGCGCAATGCTGCGAAAGTCCTTTCTTTTTTATTATAAATTCAAAGATTTGGTCCTGAAATAAACACACACAAAAACAAAAAATATATATAGTAAAATCTCGATAATTCGAAGTGTTCCGGGACCGAGAAAAACTTCGAATTATCGAACATAAGAGTATAAACGCATATAATTCGTGTATACTTTCATTATACGTCCTAGGTAACGTATTATGAATTTTCATTAAAATACATTCGATGCAGGCAGTGTGAAAATGTTTTTCACTTAATATTATAATGCCAAAAAAGTATAATCAAACGTGAAAATTTTGACAGGCTCAGAAGAATAAGGGATTGGGAGAACTTGGTAATATGCAATTATAACGTATGGAGAGACTTATACATACCTGGGCGTGCCACAGGGCCGCATTCAGGATGTGACGTCTATAAAGGATACTCTCCGAAGCAGATACAAACGTCTCATCCGACAGATTTGGTCTTCCGAACTGTCGGCGAGGAACAAAGTATCTGCAACGAATATGCCTGCCGTCCCGGTACTACTCTATTCATTTGGAGTAGTTCCATGGACGAAGAACTAGCTCAGATCTCTTGATATCGGGACAAGAAAGGTTATGCACGTGAACAAAAGCATGCATCTTAAGTCTTCCGTTCCGCGACTATACATCTCACGCCGTCAAGGGGGTCGCGGAATATTGAGTCTTGAATGTCTTCACAACAGGATTATTCTGGGTACAGCACATTGAGTTGCAAATGGAAGAGACCCTCTTCTTAAAATGGTCAGGAATCACGAAGAAGTGGGCAAAGGAGCATTTCTATACAAAGCAGCGGAGGAGGCTACTGAAACAGTCGAACTTGACTTCAGTATTAGGGGTGAGCAAAATGCATCAAATCTAATCTATCTCGAGTACTCACTCCTGAAAGCCCGATTAAGAAAGCACAAGAGAAAAACTTTCGTGAACAGCTCCTCGATAAGAGGATGCACGGTATCTTTCACAGAAATGTGAAGGATCAGTCAATGTCTTGTGA
>NC_046665.1:2432351-2436528 GCF_010883055.1 Belonocnema kinseyi | reverse complement strand
ATATGCTAGAACACTTGCGGGAAAAATGCAGAAGGCGGTTGTCCTTGGGTCACTCCGTGTTCTTAGGGTGCACGAGCCTTTTGCTGGATCGTCGTATTGATTACTTTACAGACTGTAACCACCTATCTCACGGATGTGAGACGTGGTTGTGGCTGGAATTTTACCGCGACTTCGCTGGAAGCGGGTGCAATTTTTCAGATTAGCACACGCTCCCAGCGAAAATGCTATATATATATGATTCGGGTATTATAGTATATAGTATTCATCACTGGCTCTAACAGTTTGGTACTTTATTTCCATTTTAAAACACTTAATACAGTAGTATACTTTTGTAGATTTTGATTTCTGGTCGAGGGTTCTTATCTTGAAGTCATCTGGTCTGTTAAAGCATTTTTCTGTAGAATGCTTTATTGTTCTATGCAAGTTGTAGTGTCTCCCTGGGCAGCACTATCTTTGATGGAAACATGTCACCTGCTTGGTTTTATTTTCGCCTGAGTCAGACGCTTCTGGAATAGGAGCTTCGGTATCTCGTATAATTTTTAGCTTCCCATAATTTTCTGTTTTATCAGCGTTGATAACTGTAGTCTTCCGTTGAAAACAGTGTCTAAGAATCAGCAGCACCACCCAAATATTGTGTTTGCAGCACTAAGTTACCATTCACAAGGCCAGTAATGCAATACTGGCGTAGGAGCAATGGATTAGTGTATCTTGTTTATCCTTAATTTTGTTTGTGGAAACTGAGATCCTACAATTATTGTCCCAATTCATTCAGTGTCTTAGAATATTTAGCAAAGTTGGAGATTCTCTAATACTATGTTACTTCCACCATGTTTTTAACTAGTGGTTCCTTTGGATGTCTATCTGAAGTCATTATCGTTGAGATTTGGGCTAAATCAAAATGCAAGTTAGACTCATATATAGACTCATCCTAAGGTCTTCAGTTCTGTTCAGTAAGACTAAGCCTGATATAGCGTGATTGCATTGCAAGCGCGGTGAGCATTTTGTAAGCCGCATATTCGGTTCGCTCCACTAGAGGAATATTCAAAAAATACTTGTAGTTTACATTCTCGCAGATGATAATAGTAGATGCTACTCTTGTTATTTCCATGATGTTGATTTTTAGAGCAATTATAGGGAAGCTTAGCTTCTACGCATGATCTTGAATGTTTCTAAAAACGGGCTGCAGTTGTTTTGATGTCTGCAGCGAAGGATAGAGTTGCCCCCTCTTTGCGGCAACATGCGTTTGTTGTCCCATGAGGTGTAAAATGTTGACCTGGACTTGATTTCTCACACACAGCCTTTCTTGATAAGATGCTAGGAAACTAAACATTTTGGATAGATCGAGAAACGTGGTAACTCTCCTCGTAATTGTAACTCGTTTCACTGTCCCTTGAAACTTGTATTATATTCCCCTGCAATTCCACAACGGGGTGATTTGATAAGTCTTTCCATACGGTACCTGTCTGCATCAGCCATGGATGTAAGCCTTACTTCCGATTTTTGCATCCAAAATTTTTTTCTTTTCATCATAGTCCCTATATGAGGGATGTTTTACCTTTATTAGATTTGCCACGGCTACCTTTTGGATCTCGGGAAGTCATAGGATCAAATAGCGTAGAAAAGACCCTACGTTTCTAACTTTACGCCTTGCGGAAAAGATGTGGGTGTTCTGGCTACACAACTGAAAACCAGTTTGTATGGCGTGAAATTATTGGCATCCTGCACGGAAGTATTGTGATCGAACATGGCGAATGGGAACAATCGGTTCCGGTCGTCATAGTCGCTAGCATAATGCTTTATTTAGCCTGCCAGCACAATATGGCTCCCTTCAAGTGATCCATTAATTTTCGGACAATAGCATGAAGTGGTCAGCTGCTTCATATTGAAAAGCCTCTCTAGTTTTTCCATTAGAGTACTAATGAAAGTTGCGCCTTTATCAGCGAGAATAAACCTAGGCGCACCATTCTGTGAAAATAGGGTCGTTGCGACTGCATGTGCAATCGTGGTGATCTTCAGGCTTGGTATTAGAACGTGAATATAATACATTCTGGAATTATCTTGCATAGTTAGTATGTGCCAGTTTCCATTAGGTGTACTACACAGATTTCCGATTGCATCCAAGGAGACTGTTATACGCGTCTTGCATAGAGCGAGAATATTTTATTGGTAGATTAAGAACACTCTCGCAGTCGACGTTTATTCATTTAGTAGGCAACTATCTTAAATTCTATCAACTAAATATTAGACCTTAGATTAAGAGGAACGGAGAGAGAAGCAATGTCAGCCGTTACGCCAGCAAGGCAGCAGGGCGAGTAGAGGCGAGAAACGCGAGTAGAGCGCGATCGAAGCGCAACACGCGTATCCCCCCCCCCCCCACGGAGTTTCTATACTCTCCGCACGACTTCCACGCAACGCCCATGCGAAGTCCACTATATAAAGGCGCGCACTCGCACGAAATGTGAATTTTTTGAGAGCTGGTAACTAGCACCCTTACAAAAATCCTACAGCTGGAAAGCAGCCCTAATTGCTTACCGCTAGTAACCAGTCATAGGTTGTGACCGCTAACCATTGTCGTCTCTCTCACCATCCAAACGAACCACTAGGACCTCTCTCCCTCTCTCTTCGGAGATCCTACAGCAGGAAGTTAACTCTAGGTTTACGCAGTAGATTCGCCGCCGTTATTAAGAGTAGAAAAGCGTAAATACTTCTCTTCACCGAAAACATCACTGTACACAAAAATAAACATTGTAAGATAAAAAAAAGTAACACGGACTTTCTTTCTTCTCAAAATAAAACTTGTTCACTTAAATTTCTTCCTTCCCTATAGATCCCTGCTAACGAGCTAGCTGGCATACCAGCCCGTTTGTTTCCTTTGAAACAGCTAATAACTCGAATCTCCACTAACCCGTTTCTCTCTAAGATGAAAGTCGAAATCGAAAACGACCGTTTAACTAATACCTCATTTTACCTTCCCTGCCATCTTTCTTCCAACTATTTCTTTCTCTTTAAAAGAAACATATCAGTCCCTCCCTTCAGCTTCAACAGTATCTCCCCACTTACTTCCTATCGCAATTTGTTATTTGATATTATTTATTTATTTGATAAACAAATGCATAGATTAGCCATTTGAAGACAAAAAGTAATCTTTTTTTACTACTGCCATCAGATGATATCACTATAAATGTTTTGTATTGTTAGGTAGTGTTTAAGAAGAACTTATATTTTCGATGAAATTAGTTTATGAAATAAGCCAATATAATCGAATGACAAGTATTTATAGCGAAACATCACCACTTATATAACTTGAACCCGATCAGTAAGAAAACCGATTCCGTTCTGTCTTTTAGTGAACAAAATATGCATTTGTTTATTAAATGAACAAGTAATATCGAAGAACCAATCTTTATCACTCAATATTACCACTGAAATAAATTAAAGTTACTAAGAGAGAAAACTGATTCTTTGCTGTCAATTTCAGTTTGCACAACTTATTTTTTAACACTTCTCGCCATGCTGATGGAATGACAAAGGCATGCGCTCTCTATTAGGCAAACTTGGTCCTGAAATATCGATTTGATTTTCTAACAGCTCTTTCTTGAGAAGGACAAAACTGTTCTGTAGGGTCCACACTACAGCCTCGGTTATACTACCTCAGTGATAAAAGGTTTTCAAATTTTAAAATTCCATTCATCCAACTAACTTTCACAAAAAATAATAAAAATAAACGATGAAGAATAAATCAATCGAAATTGTGTTAGCCATTGTTGATCATATTTTATACGTAACAAAAAGTTAACATTCATCGCAGTGTAATTCAAACTGACACGTGAATCGAATAAATTGTCACTACTGCTACCAAAAGTGGACAAAAGAATAGGTTACTATAGATTTGTGACGTTTGGTAAATGGACCTGAAAGAAAGTCTGCGTTCGGGCCTATTCAGCGCGGGAGTGACTTCAGTTTACGTCTTTTGGCATAAATATAAATCTAAATACTTCAATTTGTATAAATATAAATTCTTGCACATAAACCAATTCATGGCCGCATCGGAGCTCGACAGATCCCAACTTAATCCTTCAATGTACGAGGGTGGATTGATAAGTTTCCGGCCTGACCAAGAAAAACAACGTTTTTAAGAATTTTTTTTTTTTATTTCTCAACATAATCTCCTCCAAGG
>NC_046665.1:2392315-2432251 GCF_010883055.1 Belonocnema kinseyi | reverse complement strand
CTATCTAAGGATGGTACTATAGAACGCCACCTCAAGGTAGGCCTAGTGGCGCCATCTCTTGGTCAGGCCGGAAACTTATCAATCCACCCTCGTATTTATGTATCGTATGTAAAAACAAGAATTCGAAGCAGTGACATTCACGGAGCATTTACGTGAACTTAAAACATAGAATAATTTCTTTCAAGAATGAGCAAGTCTTGCAAATATCACTGTGTGACGTGCATGTTTGACAGCTTCGTTGATATTCTGAAGATCTCACTTAGAAAACCTTGAATATGATTATAATTATCATGGCGAATGGGAACAATCGGTTCCGGTCGTCATAGTCGTTAGCATAATGCTTTATTTAGCCTGCTAGCAAAATATGTCTCCCTTCAAGCGATCCATTAATTTTCGGACAATAGCCTGAAGTGGTCAGCTATTTTATATTAAAAAGCCTCTCTAGTTTTTCCATTAGAGTACTAATGAAAGTTGCAAACTAATTCCGTTTGCTTCATTCTCAAATTGACAACTGCCTAAGAATCCCACTGGTATTTTTTGAAGTTGCAAAATGTTTTCTTAGATGTGCAAATAATTCGCTTATTTTATTAAACCGTTTATCGCGAAAGCTTTCTCGTGCGAAACCTTTTATTTCAATTAACACGAATTGATAAAACCCGGTTCTGCCATGGGTTTGTTCAATCGAATTATGGTTCGTGGTATGTACTCTGTTGCAGAGTCATACACTTTAGAATGGAATTCATGGCTGCACTTGTATTCAGGTCCCCGATGAAAGTCGTCTATATTATCTCCATTCATATTCATGATGCAGGGTATGCAACGGTATTGATTTCGTTTTAAAACCGAAAACCGCACTTTTCATATAACAAGAAAAGTAGTTTTAATACTAGAGTCCTTAAAATATTTACACATTAAATAACAGCAGACATAATTTTTTTTTAATTTTTAATTTAATATTAATAAAATAATAACATATTAATTTCTTTAGGGCCACAGCAAAATATTTCTACCATCCTAAGTCTTTTTTTGCTAGGGAGTTACTTGCCTTCTTATTAAGGTACAAAAGAAAAAAATATTAAAAACGATTTAAAAATAAATATCTAGTTGAAAGATTTAGTTTATAATTAGACAATATTTTCATTTATCTAAAGTAAAATTTCATTTACGTAAGGCAGCTTTTAATCTAAAAAAATTCTATTCCATTCACCACAGGTAAATTTTGGTGGGGAATAATGTGGAGTAAGGATTTTGAAATTGAATAAACTGCCAGAAATAATTTTTTGGATCATTTACATGCCTGCATGGCGAGCAATTTTATCGTTGACAACCCAGTATGATAGCCTCTGTCATTTTTTTTTACAGTATTTCGAAAAGAAATCAAAACATTACTTAAAAAGAAATTCTGATTGCATTTTAGAGACTCACGATTGGAATCTTTTAGGGTTTGCAGAAAGCTGTGTCTGGGACGGAAGGGACGCAAGAGGAATTGCTTCTACTGCCTTCTATGGGGCATCGCCTGACTCATCACATTATTTACATTGTGATGTTCTCTTAATTGGACGGAAAATGCCTCATGCCAAAAACGACGAGTGCGAAAAGACTACTTTATCACTTGTAAATCTATTGCTCGTTTGTTTTTTCGAGCCGCCTGTAAGTGTCTTTCACGAGTAGATGAAAATACTGCGTTGAAAGGTCAATACCCGATGTATTGAAATAAATAATTAATTCGTTTAACGCAGAATTTTTCCATTCCTAATATGTTCGTAATTGTAAATCGATATCATTAACGTAATAGTAACCTGTATCCAGAACTTAGCGAATTCGAAGCTTTTTAAAAAAAAATGGATTCACGTTTTAGAAAGTGCACGTCTTCAGAAGTAGGGCAATAGCATCTAGCGTCAAAATAAAAATATAAAACCGCATCACACGACTACTGAAAAATCAAATGCTAATCTGACAATTGAATTAAGCGCAGATAATTTAACTAATATATATGTTTCATGTAAATCTCAACCCGTAGTTGCAAAGTGTCCATAATTTCAAACTAAAACCGTAGATAAGCATTATAAAATATTTTTAAAAAATTTATGTTTCAATTGTACTTGATCTGACCATAGGCCCTATAAATATTTGAGTAAAAATCGATACAATATACGTAATAAATCGCATCACTTATTATTACACTGTAACGCTAATCATTATATCAATAATATTAGTGATAATTTAAACTTAGAGTCTGAAAATATTCGAGGAAAAAAACATATCTCATCTTTCTTATAGAGAAAGATGACGTCGTCGTTTTGCCATTCTTAATACTGATCATTAAAAGATCCAAGCGGACGCTCTAAAATTGTAAGAGCAATGATTGATCCTTGTTCTGATCAATCATTTATTACGGATTTCATGATCCAAAAATTAAGATTACCACGACGTTGTATTTATACGACTGTGAAGGTTTAGCTGAAATGCATTTGACTACTGCTACATCATTTGTAACACTCAATATAAAATCCTAAATCAATCGAAATACTAAAATGACGCTGGACACATTTGTTTATCATAGGCACTCCAATTGCTTAGGTCACAATTTTCGGCTGGATTATTTTAGGAGCATTAGAGGGTACCTCTGCCAATATTTTAGTGAATGTTACCTTTTATCAATGCTGTCAAATCAATCAAACTTCTTCCTTCCTTCATAAATTTCGGGAAGTGGAGGAAATTCCAAAAGTGAATTATCTTACGAAAGATAAAAAAATACTTAAAAAACAATTTTCTAAAACTCACTCTCGTGATAACACAGATCGGTACATCGTTCTTTTACCGTTTAAATTGGGTCCTCCAATTGACATTGGAATGTCGTTTCCGATCGCGCGGAAACAGTTGTTTAATATCAAGCATAAATTAATAGGTCATATTGAACGCGTCACGTCAGGTGATCACTATGCTGATCACTATGCTGAAAAGGCGCTTGCGCATAGTCTTCAACGCCTCAAATTTGACAACTAACGGCACGAGTTTAAATTCTCACCTGTTTGTCGGGCCGAAGTTACAATTGGATCTTCCTAGTATTATAATGCGATAGCGCTTGTATGAAGTCGTAATATGCATTGAAATATCTAAGATGTATTGTCAAATTTAGATAGATCGACGTGATGGTGATTATAAAAGGATTATCCACTGCGATAATCCCGATATTTCGCAGCAGTCGTTCTGATTATTAACTGTAAAATAAGCAACTGCAGCCACTAGATAAGCAGATAAGCTTGAGTTTGCTTAAACTTCAAAGATTAACCAATCGCTATTTGGGCTCACGTAGCTTTCAGTTAGCTAAGTGATCAAGTAATATTTTCTCATTATGTACTGACCAATCTAACAATGAAAAGGAATTAAAACATTATGATAATTCAGAGAAAAGTATCATTCGTATCTCACGCTTTGCGTCAAGCCGGCGGGTTCGCCGAAATCCACGATCCTTCCCAGAACTTTGTTCGCCAAATTGACTCGGAACGATACGATAGGATTTAAGTAAAACTGATGCTTTAAGAAGGACTGGATCACTATTCAAAATTGGGGATTTACCTATTCCAAAAATAAAATCATTCATAAGCAAAACCGAGGCATGTGCTTGTAACGTTCTAAATCATCCCTGGCCTTTCATGATTATACCAATGAGAGTTCTGTTATAGAGTATCTCTGTCATTCTTTTTTAACCCGTTCTTACAGGGATTCAAGAATTCTAAAACATTTGCTCAAAATTAATCATAGTTAAATTGGCAGTATTATATTTTATCATATTTTATGTACTTCTTTACTATCAGATGTACTTAGTTTAAGTTTATTCTATATTTTTGTCCAAGAATATATGAATTTGTTTTTGTTGATTTTGCAATATCCAATTTATAATGAAACTTAATTTGTTTTAAATGTTATTTTTAATTATTTAAAAATACAAATTATTTGAATATTTCTGTATACACATAATTATTCATAATACTTTTTTGCCGCTGCTCTCCTAGGAAAATTTTAGTGAATTCCAAGTTCGAACTCGCGAAAATTCCACAATACAATTGTCCATGATTAAATAAATCTTTACGAAGATTTAACCCGATAGTATCGAAAGTTTGTCCTTCACAATACAATGTAATACGATGTATAAAACAATGCTCCCTGCCTTATCACCTGTTAAAATGCGACATCGTAGAAGATTATTTGCAAGTTCGATTATTTTCAAACGTGTACCATTACATAGACCTTCGTTAATAGAAATATTACGAATTAGCATAACAATACAATTGTTTCTTAATCGTAATTCATGAGGTGGAAGGGTCTGTGGATTCAATGTGTTTAAGTATTCTGGGAGTATTGCATCATTTATATCTCCATTATCACAATATTCAACACTATCTACACCTGTATAAATTCGTTCTGTGGTTTTTGTCCAATAGCTCCACGACTCAGTAATTTATTTCTTCATCATTAACATTTCGTGCTGATAATATAGCTGTCTTTGCTAGATCTCCAAATCTTCAATCGCTAATAAGTTTACTAAACTTCGTCTATACTTTATCATCTGTTCTAATAACTACAAATTTTTCTCGGACTATAACGTAATTCTCATTGTCATTTAAAGTACAATCTCCACAGATAATAAATAATTTTCGAATTTTCCTTCTTGTGGTAAAGTACTTATGTTTTCTATTAGTGAAAATACAGAGACATTTTTTCAAAGTGAACTGAATTTAATGGATAAATTTACTAGTTCCTTACAAGTTGCTTGAGTTTTCACGTAATGTTCGATCTACTAATTCCAAAGCATACTTTGGCGTCATTGGAGCTCCGTCCCAAATAAAAATATCTACTTTTTGTAAGTATTGAACATCTTTAGATTGAGTTTTTATATGGGAGACAGAATCAGAAAATAAAGGAACTAGCATACCGAAAGTTTTATGTACAGTCCTTCCTTGTGGAAGTAATATGGCTGCAATACCTGTAAATTTTATCGTACATATATTTTTTCCCTTGCTTTTTAACAAATGATGTGTAGTTCTATAAATGCATGTCTTTCCTGAGCCACCAGGTCCATAAATATAAAAACATGATGTATCTTTCTTGTATATTATAGTTTCTCTAAAAATCTTGTGACATAGCATTTTAAAATTTATCCCATAGTTCCTTAGGATTGATAGGTTAACAGTATATTAAAATACAAAGAAATAAACGCCTTAATTGTTTGGGCATCATCCAAACTTCTCCTTCTGCTATAGCACGATTCCACTCGCCATCATCTTCGATGAGACCTAATGCTAAGCATGTTCTTTTAAAAGTATCATAAGTTTGTTTATTGACAGTTCTGAGATCTTGGAAACTTATAGCCCCTTTGATTGTTATTAGTAATAGTCTTAGATAGAATACTTCTATTGTTAGATAACGTTAAATTTTGTTTTTCGTTTTTGCCAAATTGATAATTTTGATCCACTATGTTTTTTAAATACGTAGTGAGATGAAATTTCAGAATACGTATATCGTTTGGCATCAGTATCACGTAAATTTAAATCAAAATAATTTATTAGCATAGTTTATTTTTCCAATGCATTTCGTATAGCATCTTTACTTTTAGCATCGTTAATAGTAACACTTTACAGAGTAGGCAAATGTACTGACGACCTAATAACAGCATGACTTTTATTTTGCAACGATCCACCGTATATGCGATCAGATGCTTCAACAGGACTCACGTATCGAGTATCTATGAAATTTTTTATTTCACCATGATGTATAACAGTTTCGCTGTTATTAGCATCAGTAATTACGAGGGAAGCAGCATCATGTCCTTGTAGATATATTTGTATTAAAGAAATTTAATAATTTAACATTGTAAAGTACTACAAATTGATTGTCAGTCGAGCCTCCATTTTGGCGATTATATGTAAGTACCGGTATCTGTTCTACGATAAGTTGGATATACGTTTTCATCCATTCTTGTCTTCTCTTAAAACTTTTTTGGAAAATGCTTACTATATTTAACCTTATCATCTTTACACCAATCTCCGCAGGGACCGTGAATCATGTTTTTCGTAATAATATTATGAAGTTCATGATCTGTTAATAATTAATGAACATGATGTAATCCAAGTTTTTGATACTCAACAATATAAATGCAAAAAAAGAAAAAGTTTGATTCCTAAATGCCCTAGAAGATTATCAATGCAACTTTTTCAATTTTCTTGAAAAATCAAAAATTAAATTTTCACAGCATGAAAAATAATGGAAAATCCAAAAGTTACATTTTTCATGCAACATATTTACAGTATTTCAAATATTCTCAAATATAATAATGTATTAAAGAGCGCGCGCGCGCGCGCGTGTGTGTGTGTGTGACGTACACCGAAGAAAGGGGGCTTACTTTAAAAAATCGAAATCAAGGTTTTACACATTTCGGTCGTTTTTAAGCTGCTCTTTGCAATTAAACCATCGGGAAAAAATCCGAGCGTTATTATTGCTGATCATTTAGTTGTTGCCTACACGAGAAATTGGGATATCATCGACAGCTCGAGATTCTGTGAAACACTTCCGACCACTCACAACCCCATCTATGCATCTCATCTATACCCCGTCCGTCAGCCGCGTCCACGACCTATCTCTTTCCGTGAGAATGTCTTTTTATTTTATATTATATATTTTTTTGCCTCGATAAGGGTGCTGTATGAGTGCCGAAATGTTCATGATTATTATATATAATTTTAAAATGTTTTTTATTGGGATTTGATGATGGTGGGAATAAAGAGGACGAAATAATTAAAAAAGAAAAGGAAGGGGATTTGGTTGGTTGCCTTCTCATTTTATTTCCTCCTTTTTATTTTCGTTTAAAGTAAAGATGAATAATTTTCTTTTTTTTGGGGGGGGAAAAACAGGGGAGAGAAGTGTTTCCTTTTTTCAGATTCCAATGGAAACGTTTTGTGGTGGTTGTCCCAATTTGGTCGTTAGATTCTTCATTTTATTCTCAGGAAGTGTTTTCATCAATTTAATTATTGGACGTTAAAGAAGGATTTTACATTGGATTGTTTTTTCTATTTAGATATCCTAAATTTTCGCAATGAAACTTTATCTGTTTTAATATCAATGCCCGTTACGAATTATAATACTACACATTTATGGGAATGATTTAAAATTTCACGGATAAATTCGAGTGCGAAGCACGAGAGACGTGATGAGAATGGGTTCGTTAAATCCGAAGGAGCTTTAACAAAAGAGAATTCACAATCACCAAATTATTGTTGTCGATATTTACACCTTTAGATTTAAAGAGTCTATACAGAAAGATCGAGCGCGTAGTGGTAGGTAAATACATTATCGAGCGCAAAGCGCGAGAACCAACAGTTGCGCGCCCTAGGTGCGCTCAAATTTGCGAGCGTAGCGAGCCCCGCGCGATGAGAATGAGCCAGCGAAGAGGGCAGTTTTTTTCTTTAAATTGCACACATTTAGGACCAGACAAACGGTTTAACTTGCTTTATATGTAATTTCAAGAATTGTGAATTCGATTTCGCGTTCCGTCTGAACGTAATTTGTGTTTCAAACAAATGTAAAAGAAATTGTTGTAGGTTACGGTCGCATGGCCTCAATATTCGCGCTTTTTGAGCCTTATTAAAGTCAAGTCTTAAATGAGGTATGCTTACATATTTCCTCGTCCTTAAGATCAGTAGTCTCCATGTTCTCGTCTAAATGCTAAATTTGTAATAAAATTGGCCATAATTACAATGGTTATAACAACATTAGAAAAGTTCTATATGAATAAAACGTAAATTGCTTCAGTATAAAATAATTGTAACATCATTTGGTATCATCCACTTAAGCATATGCTGCATCTGTATACTTGTGCATTTCATCAAACAAATGTTTTATGACGTCACTCACATATGCAAAATCTCGAATTGCTTCTCTAAAATAACTCACCTATCCCTACTTGGGATTATGTGCATCATTGTTTCTTACACAAGCCTTGCCACATGTTCAAACTGCATTGCATTTAGAGTCTGCTTCTACACATCTTTGGTCAGACTCAACAATTGTTCTTGCTTGGCTTGAAACACCAGAGGTAAAATGGCCAACTTTTGTCACTAATCGATTATCTGATATATTCACTCACCTTCCAAAAGCTTCATAGCATCCGGTTCCTACGGCTGACAATCCTGCGGATCGCGCATCTCGTGGGTTTTCTTTGACAAAAATAACGTAATATACACTTTGGTGGAATGATCCAAACTGGTTGGTCTAATATCCTAAAAATTAGCCTGGCGACTTCAAATTTTCTGGAAAAGACAAGGCTGATCCATAATGACATGAGATGAAGCTTGCTCACACGGTCACGCTAAAGTCCTCCTGATATAAAACTGACATTATCTGTAAAGTTTTACAGTTGGCCAAAATTATTGAGGGTAACAGCTTTCTGTTTAAAGTTTATAAAGTATCAAATTAGGCGATCCCTTGATAAATCTAGTCCTAAATTATCTCCGACGTTACGAGAGGAACTACAAAAGATTCTTGTTCATGATTCGGATTTCATTTATGAATCCCGTATTTTGTGGCATACAGTAATTCAGTATGACGTATTAGCCAAAGAGTTAAGTATGTTGAGAAAGGACGGATTCTGTTCAGAATCAAGCCTTATCAAGCAACTAAATCCATTCGTAGATGCTTGTGGTTTAATTTGAGTAGAAGTCCTTTTTGAGCAGTCTCCCCTATCGTATGCTTAAAAACATCCTATCATTTTGATCAATCATACGCTTAGTGCGCTAAT
Organism: Belonocnema kinseyi; assembly: GCF_010883055.1. Classification (NCBI taxonomy): domain Eukaryota; kingdom Metazoa; phylum Arthropoda; class Insecta; order Hymenoptera; family Cynipidae; genus Belonocnema; species Belonocnema kinseyi. The sequence continues at coordinate 2,423,457 of NC_046665.1, read as the reverse complement.
TGTACCACAAACTCATTTCCGCAGACTTCAGGATGTCGTACATTTGACTGCGCGTGTATTATATCAAACACTTTGGATGGTAAATGCACGATTTTCAATAAATCAATGCATCCATTTTGAAACTTAAGAAATTACACCTCAAACGTTAATACTTAATTTAGCAGAGGCTTAAGCAATTTTGGCGTTTGTGGCGCAGCGACTATCTTAACAGTTTGCAACAACGTAACAAATGGAACTTAGGATTGATTGAAAAATGTCATCCGAGTAAAGTTTTTAAGTTTTGCATAGTTACTGTAAAAACAGAAAAAACCAAGCTTGAACATGGAGACACTATAATCTGTCCATTTTCAGTTAGGGGATTAGAGAAATACTTACAAGAATGGTCGGGTATATCGAAAGGAATAAAGTTAGAGGGAGTAAAAGAGTTTACATATTTGGGACATATCTTGCAAAAGAATAGAGATCATAAAGCTCATGTAAGAGAAAGGTTAAAAAAGTAACAGGGGAAATGAAGCAGATATGGTGGATAGGAAATAGATGGATAAAAAAATGGAGAAGGAGAATGTGGTTATTTGATACGCTTGTATATCCGGTATTAGGTTATGGAGCATAGATATGGGGATGGAATGAAAGGAAAAATATTGATAGTTTACAAGAAAGGTATATAAGGTGGACACTAGGAATTCTTCAATGCTAGAGATATAGAAGATGGAACTAAAGTAAACTATGAAGAATTGTGAAAAAAGCGACGGAAAGATCATTAATAGAAAGATGGGGGATGATTAGGAAATAAAAATATAAATGGCATAAGATGAGAAAAAGGAAGAAGTAACAAAGTATTTAGAAAAGAGATGGGGAGAGAGAACGTGGACTGGAATAGCAAGATTTAGATTCGGAAACGAGGTAAGGGAGGGGATATATTAGAAAACGAAAGAGAAGAGAAAGTGCAGGATATGTGAATGGAAGGAGAAAACATGAGGAAATGTGTGGGAAAGATGTAGGAGAGGAATGGAAGATAAAGGAAGCTGGCAAGACAATGTGGTAAAGATTTTAGGGGAGAAATGGATTAGGGATACAAGAGAAGTGAAAAAAAGGAAACACAAATAGCTTAGATTTGAAGCGTAAAGATTTGTGAGTAATGGTTATGTAATAGAATAAGTAGACCAAGATTCTGTTGTGTTCTCGCTCTCTCTTTTTCTCGCTTGCAAATTTGCTTTGGATCGCTTGCTCACTCGTTTTCTAATACGTCCTGAATTGCATTATCGCAGGAAATAGAAATAAATATCTAGATGTAAGATTTTATCAAAAATATGTAGACGGAAAGAGTGAATTTAAACGAAAAAGTGACAATCCCACCGCTGCCATCAAATCAGCTGTTTCGTCCCAAGCAAAAAGGTAAGGGTAGTTTATTAATGGGATGGGTAAGGGAGGTTAAAGGGCTAATTAAGTCAGGGTGGTAAGGCCTGACCATTATTTAATGTGGGATATCTGTCACTTCTCAATCCTACTGGGATTGCGTGTTATTTGAAACTCAAAAATACGACAATTTTCACAAATCACAAGTATATTTGTTAAAATATAAGCACATAAAATTAGTTTATAGTGAAATAAATATAACACTTACGTTACCTTTCAGTCTTGAAAGAGCAAGAGAAGATTTGTAGTGTCGATAATATCCCCGATGATTTGTAGAATAGCGACGAAATTCTACCGGATGGTTTTAGTTGATGCACGCGATATATTCGGAAATCAGCGTATACAACGACCGGAAGCCGAAGGGACTTAATTTACTTTTAACAATTCGCACTATTTCACAATGGAAAATAACAAGTACACGACTTTACGAGGCACGTACGAATGAGAAAACTCGACGAGGCTCGTACGATTGAGGAAACTCGACGATACAAGTACTGACAAAGTCTCGTATCTATTTTTGCTCTCTTTGTCTATATTTCCAACATCTTCTATAATTTTTATTTTTATTGTCTCCTTTTTTTAGCTATATTGATTTGCTTATTATTCGTTTGTAATTTCATTACTCTTCTCTTCCTCTTTTCTAGACAATATCTTAATTCTAATTTCTATAGGCCGATACACCAATTACTTATTTTATCGATATAGTTATATTACTACTTTTCAGTTTTAATTGTGATCTTTTGTAGTCTTAGATGGTATGCAACTTGATTACCTTTCATTATCTGAGTGTAAAATAACATTTTTAATAGAATAACTAACATATTTCTAAATTACCGATTCTTTGAATTAATTAGTATACTTATGGTAATGCACGGGTAATTAGCTCGCGCTTACTACTTTATCGACCGTTGCATATTTATCATCGATCGTAGCTTACTACTCGTGGCTTACCATACAAGTGATTACCTACTGCTTTCAAGTTGATGTGTTTATCATTTCATTTTTACGATGCGGTTTAAATTTTGTTTTAAATTTTGAGGATGTTTACGCGTATAACGTAAGTATCTGTATGAGAATTGACGTCACTTCTCGTTTCGTCAGCGACACACCAGTTGATTGAAAAATGGCGACATTTAGCATCATACCAATTGAACTCGTACGCAATAGTATCCTACGCACTAATATATTCCCGATTGGTCGTTTCAAATTGATCGAAAAATCATCCGAGATTATTGTAAAATAATTTATATACTGATTTATAGTAAATCTACTTATATTATAAACGTACAGTGTTTCATTGTATCAAGAATCTTCACGACTACTAGAGCCTCCTGATCCTAAAATTAATTTAACCATCTAAACGTTTGGTTGAGTGTGATAAATTTCATGCCTTAAACAGGCTTTAATGAACACATTTGAATGATATATCTCGTGCTTCGCACTTGATTACACTTTGTCAAAAACACGGACTTTTCGATACTATGTTGAACTCTATTATATCAAATGCATATTATATTAATTTCTGTACCTCAGCCCGGGACTAGTTATTAAATATTGCAAAATAAAGTACAACTCTTATGTATCATGGTTACTGTAATAATTTAACTTTATTAATTAAAGTTCTGGCAAGTTATGTTGCCTCGAGATATCTTTTTGATATACCTATCCCATGAAAGTGACTTCGAATTAATTTTAGGGGCTTGTTATATAAGAAGTTATCACTTTAAAGTTTCTGTTATTCCTTCAAAAGCAACAAATACTATCATATTCATTATTACAAAAGTTCTAGATTATTTTGTAGTTTTAAGTTCATAATATTCTAGGTTAACCAGCTAATATTATTGATGTAAATTTTGAATTTAAATAAGTTCGAATTTGTGGGTGTGTGAACTAAGCTCTTGGTTATGACCAATGAAAGTTAGTTCAATGTTTGAATACGTCCTTATACAAGGAATGCAAAAGCAAACGAAAGTTTAGTTTGTGACAGTTATTGTCAACGCGATAACGTAGAAGGATCGGGTATTCTTTAAGGCGATGTGACGAGAGGGTTACGTGACCAAACCTGGTCTTCAATTTTTCTTTCCCAACTTACGTCTAAACGAAATAAGGTATCGCTTTGAAAGTTTGGGAAATGAAAGAGGAGGTAATAAAGTCCATGTCTCTGCTTTGTTTCGGTGGAAATTTTGAGAAAAAATTTTTTTTGAAGAAAATACCAGTGGAAGTTTTCTTTCCCAACTTACGTCCACACGGAATGAGATATCGCGTTAAAAGTTTGGCACGATGAATAGAAGGCATGCAAGCATCTGTCTCTGGTCCTAAGTAATTAGAATAGTGAAAAAAAGTTTTTTTTATAACTATTTTGGAGAGATACCGACCGTGCTGTTGTCAAACCCTGCAAGCAATTTGCAATGTTGCGAATGGGCTAGTTATGAGGTTTATATTGACCAAAGTGGGGGAAAAACAACAAAAATCGCTCACGAACATTATGCACAAATAATTCAAAAACTAATGTTTGCATTTGAAATGCAAATAAACATGTTTGGTCTGACATACGTATCAGTCTGGTATCAGCTGTGTCAAAGCAGCACTAGCGCAGCGAGTAGATAACTTCGAACTTCTAGGGGTCTGTTGGTAAAGCAGATTGCACGATTACCGTCAGAGAAAGCTAAAAGTCAAACTTCTCCTGTAAAACCTAAGTGTATCCGTCGAAAATCATTATTTGCATAAATAAACTTTTTTCTTCCTCCGGCTCTTTGCAAGACCACAAACGATCCTTTAATATTTATTAACATTTCCCAACAAAAAAATTCCGCGTTATTTAAACTTTTATTTTTCAATATGGGTGAAAAAATATTGATCTTAGGGCTGACTTAATCAGCTGTTATACTCATCACATGGCCTTAAAGGAATTTTTTTCAGAATCATAACCATTCTGTGTGACATATTTTGTTTGGTTAAGAATGATTTTTTCCAAATAAAAACCATCTTGAATTATTTTAACTTTGATTTAATTATTAATCGGTGTCTATCGCGAATATAGCGAGGACTTGACTACCGGTTTATTTTTATCAAGGGAAGTCGTAAGTTATCGAGGACTCTTCTTTTTGGCAAATTAAATTTTTTTTAAATTTCACTCTTTTCTGATCCTTATTCTCATATTCTTCTACGTAGGAATGAAGATTTCTTTCTAAACTGTTTTTACTCTACTCTCTCTCTCTCTCTCTCTTGCTCTACTAATTTGCATTCTTCATGCTCTCGCTTCTCCAGTAGGAGAACTCTATCGTTTCTCTTGTAGGATTGGTGTTCCTGTTTGTACTATTTTCCTCTATTCTCTCTCACGTTCCTCTTGTAGGGGGTTTCTTCCTCTTTCTCTCAATTTTTTCTCGCTCCTCCCGTAGGAACGGAGTTATGCTAAATAATTTCACTATAATCTACTTTTATTTAATTTTATATACATTAGTTGACAATTTTGGAGCCCAACGTGGGGCACTTTGCAACAAAGTTTGATATTGGATAATATCACGAATTACCACGACAGACTAGCTAGCAGCCCAAATGATTTCACGAACTCCAACTAAAACAGTCCCGAGTGATCGACAAAACCTGGTGGCGTCCGTTTTAACACTAGATTCTCAGGATCTGTCATGAATCAATTAGATGTCAGTTCAGCTGTACTCACAAGTGACCAATCAGCTGGAGTCCCAGGTGGCTCACAGCTTAAAATCTCAATTGCACTCCCAGGTGCATAGTTAACTGTGCAATCAGTGGTATTTCCAGGTGCTCAACTAGTCGGAATCTCAGGTGCAGTTCCAGGACCATTACTAAGAGAACAACTGGCGGAACTTCCAGCCGTACTGCCCGGTACACATGCAACAGTGCAACCACGTGTATCTTGAGGAACATATCCATGTGGCCAACCAGCTAGCCTCCCAGGTACTTAGTTAACGGTAGAAACAATTGTATCATCAGGATCAATTCCAGGGACTCCATCAGCTATGTTCGCAGGAACATATCCAGCTGGTCAACCAGTTAGACTCCCAGGTACTCAGTTAACTAGGCAACCAGGTGTATTTTCATGAACATTTCCAGGGACTCTGTCAGCTATGTTTCCAGGAACATATCCAGGTGGTCAACCAGCTGGCCTCCCAGCTGAGCAGTCAACTGTACAACCAGGTTTATCTCCAGAAGCATCACCATTTGCCTATCCAGCTACAATCTCCTGAGCACAACATACAAAAGCTCCATAAGTACTGTTGCCTGATCAATCGGGAATTTATCCAGGGGCATATCCCGGTACCTACCGAGGGACATTTCCTAGTACCCACCCAGAGAAATTTTCTGGTACACACCCAGGGACATTTCCTAGTACCTACCCCGGGACATTTTCTGGTACCTACCCAGGGACATTACCCAGTGCTTATCTAGGTACATATTCAGGGCCCTATACAGGAGTATTCCCAGACACATATCCAAGAGTCTCTCCAGGAATTGATTCAGTGACTCATACTCAGTAAAATTTAGCTTCAGGTCCAATGGCCTTTTAAGGAGCACAACCCTGGCAAGGATTTCATGAATTTCTTCAAAAATTTCCTTGAATAAATTTGATTCCAGAATTCTGGGAAAAAGATCATAAAGATGCAACGGTTTGTCCTCCGAAGTATAGAATTATACTGTATCACCATGCAAACTGTGGAAGTACAGAAAACTCGCACTGCAGGTACAGCATTAAAAGCTAGTGCGTGTCAATGGTACGGGCAAATATAGAGGATCGCCTTTTACCTAGTCATGGTTTTCAAGGAATTAATTCGCCCAGTGATCAAAAAAGCAATAAGGGCTTTATCGCCAACAACTTCTAATGTTCTATTATCCCATGCCGTTGAAACAGAACATGATGATAAGGAAATTAACCATTCAGTACCCAAAAAGAAGATCGTAAGTTAATTTAGAAGGAAGAACCACCAATAAATGTTTCTGAATGTTGACACTGCCCTGACCATCATCTTCATAAGAATTGTGACGACTATAAGAATAACTTGCTGAGCCGAATTCTAAACATAGTTCCAATTCGGAAAACTGGAGGCGGGCGTCGATCCAAATCCTACCGCCAACGGCTCTCAGTAGCCTGTTTATCCCAGACTTCCCAGGAATATTTTCAACTACCTCAACTTCGGAGTGATTTCATTGGGAACGATATTTTGGGATTAGTGGATACAGCAGCCACAGCTTATTTTCTACATCCGAACGTTCTGGCAGCAGATCAGAACAAAAAAATTCACTTTTACATCCAAAAAGTCGATTTGGCCTCTCCGGAATCAATCATGATGGCACAAGGCAAGATAACAATATGCGCCAGCTTTGGAAAGCATATGATTATTCTACCGTATCTGGTTAGCAATGGAATTCGAGAACCTTTAATTCTTGAATTACCTTAGGTCTACAACCAGAAGATCCTTATTAACACTTCCGGGGGGAGACTATGCGGGAAAGGACAAGAGATATACATTTCATTTGTCAAACTCGGTACTCTGGACCCAGCATACAAATATTCCGGAACTCGAAATCGAGAGTACCTTGTTGAACCTTGTCAGTCACAATATAGCTCACCAATCGTGCTTTCCAAGGAAAAGGACGGAAAGTTTAGATTCTGTATTGATTTCCGGAAGCTAAATTCCATCACCGAGGAAGCAACTCACCACTTCCCCGAATACAGGATTCTATAAAGGAACTAGGAAGTGCTAGTGTTTTCTCCACTCTGGAGTTGCGCTCAGGGTATTGGCAAGTTCCACTACATCATAATTAAAAGAAATATACCGCTTTCGTCGTACCTCATGGTAAATTTAAAGTGACACCTTTCGGCCTGAAAAGCGCGCCTATCACTTTCAATGTTTGATGAGCCAAACAGTTCTTAGAGGTTACATCAAAAAGTTTTGTGTTGTCTATTCAGATGATATCACTGTTTCTTCGAAGAATTGGCAGGAAAATCTTTTAAATTTAAATTTAGTTCTCGAACGGTTGGAAATTCACAAACTCACATGTTCGTTAAAAAATGTATCTTTGGTCAGACAGAGTTCCGTTATCTTGGTCATATGATTTCTTCATATCATAATGAGCAACAAAAACAACATATGCAGGCCATTCTTCAAGCTTCTCCGCCTCTTTCATTTGTTATGAAAAAACTACTCGTTGGTCGGGATTTTACTGGGAGCAGATAAAATTCTAGAAAATTACAGCCGGTCCACGCGAATTTGAGATATCCTGTCATGTTCCCTGAGGGTACGGAGCAACCCAAGAACGACCACATTCTATATTTCCCCGGCAAGTATATTAACATTTCTCAACACACAAGGATGCTTTTCAGGCCATTAATCATGCATTAAGAGCTTTCTCGAAGAGTTTCTCTAAGTCAAGAAAAACTATGGCAGGCGTCGAGTGCAAGATTGAAACGATTGTCGAGAATAGGAGGTTCCAGTATATGCGGCACTCTTCATTTTCGACAATGACTGGAATGCTTTAATTAAATAGTGACAAATGAAAGAAGCTGATGGCAATTATTTTTAATCTCACTATTATGATTTTGTTTTAAAACTATTTTGATAATATAGAGAGATAAGTGAAGAACTGGAACTTACTTGAGGTCCTACTACGCCTTTCGGACATATTGATTGACAATAAAGCATCAAACATTTCTGCAACTTATTTAGCTGTTCATAATTCAATCCAGAACTAACGGATACGACTGAGTGAAATTTAGCCAGTTTGCCTCCTTTTACCGGCTGATCTGCAACTCCCACCAGAAAGCTTTTCAACTTTCCTGACGATTTTCCGTCGCCATAATTAGCTCCCAAGATTACCAAGTCCAAGTCTTGTGTCAATCCGTCCGTGTACTATACAAAAAACAAATTTTTTTATTGCTTTTCTTTGCATTGAGCAAATTCCATACATAATCCCAGACATACGGTTACTGCCTGAAAAATATTAAATAGTTAAATTTGCGTTTTTCAAAATTCGCGCACCAAAATGGACGCCCGCGCATGCGCATAAGTTTGTAAAGTAGATCATAATTGCAAAATTAGGCGATAACTTATTTACAAAACTTCGGAATGGTATTTGAAGTTGTTTATTGACAAATAAATTAAAAAATAACTATCAAACGTTAAAAAATATTTCATATGATCATCTAGCGTTAATTAATGCACCTGATTCCAAATTTTAATCCGCAATTATAAATTAAATTCACAATTAGTGTAGAAATTGCATTGATAGTTGCAGATCATATTATCGGAAATAAATACACATAAATGCCTCTTACCAATATTTTATGATTTTTTTTGTTTGGAATTTTTCGAAAATGTTTGCTTTGAGTAATGGATCGCAATATTCAAATTTAATTGCCTTATTCAATTTGACAGAAAGTGCTATAAATCTCCACCACATGTGCTTTACTTTTCGTAGGTGTGATGAAATTCCTTGAAATCCTGAAAGAGGCAAGGTGGCCCGGACGAGGGAGGCGATAGAGAAGTATCAGGAGCAGTTAGGAAAGGTAAACTTTGAAGGTGATTCGTTGGGAGAGATATGAGAGGATCTGAAAGATAAAGTTAAAGGGTGTGTGATATGGAAGAAGAATTTAGAAGTGTAAAGACAGAAGCATACGTGTGGAAGATAATAAATAGGCTTATCAAAGGTAGAGTGGGGATAAGTAAGAAAATAAGGAGTGAGTAATGGATAAGAACCATTTCAGCGCTCAGATTCACGAAAGAGAGATGAGGGGATTAGAAAAACGAGGGTTATAGATTGAGAGGAGCTGAAAGTCGAGAATATAGAGAAGCAGATAAGGACAGGAAAGTTACAGAGGGATTGAGCTAACGAATACGGCGTACAAAGTATGCGGGATGCTGTTTGAGGATAGGCTGCAAAATTATTTTGAGGGAAAAAGAATATTGCCGGAAATGCAGGCGGGCTTTTGAGAGGAACGGAGCACTATCGACACTATTTACGTCTTGCAGCAAGAAGTGGGTAAAGCGGCCGGAATGGTAGGAGGAGTTAGGGTAGGAGAGGTTAGGATACGGCCATTCACATATTCAGGTGAGTATTGCTGCTAACAAAGAGCGCGGAGGTCTTAAAGGAGATTATGAAAAGATTGAGAAGATACCTGGATTAAAATAGGTCGAAGCTAATTGCGGAAAAGTCCACGGTTATGGTGTTCAAGAAAGGATATGGAAGGGACAAGGAAGGCGAGGAAAGTGGAAGGGAAAGGCGGTGGAGGTGGGGGAAGAGTTTATATACCTGGGCTTCCTGCTTTGGGGAAATGAGGGATTGGAAGGTCAAATGAAAGGGAGAAGGAGAAAGACAAATGTGTTGATAAGGCAGGTGTGGGGGCTGAGAAAGAAGTTGTTCGCAGATGATTTCGTGGAAAGAATAAAATGGTTTGAGTGCCTTATTTTATGGAGTGGAGGCGTGGGTGTGAAAGGAAATTGAGGATGTAAATATGAGACAGGAGAGGTATGTAAAGTGGAAACTAGGGTTGGCAAGGAATATGCCTAATTATATTGTTAGGAGATAAACTGGAATATAGAGTTTAAGGATTATAACGGGAAGTGGAGCATGTAAATTATAAGACGAAACCCTGCAAAAGGGAGGAAATAAGCTGGTAAAGAAATGTTGGGAGGCACAAGCAGAACAGTATAGAGGGTGGAAAATGGAGGTTGAAAGGTAATGGTATTACAGAATGAATGGACTGCAGATGGATGAAATGAAAAGGAGGCACGATCTTACTGGACAAAAAACTAATTTTTAAGAATTAAAGAATTTACAGGGCTAAATTTTTATAATACATAATTATTCAAATAAATAACAAAATATTGCAAAAACATTACATTTTATTTCACGAAATTCACTTTTAAGCAATTTCATGTCAAAGAATCTAAAGAATTTCATCTATTTTAGGTAATTTCTTTTAAGCGTTGGTAGAAATCCCAAGATAATTTTTGAAAAATTCAAAAACTCAGGAGTTATTGATTTTGTTTAACGTTCATAGCTTTAATGATTTGAATGTTATTACGATGTATTTTTTGAAGTTATTCACAATCAGAAGCAGTTTTAAAGAAGTATCCTTTTTAACAAATTTAAAAACTTTTGGGATTTTTCAAACACAAGTTTTTAAACTAAATTTAAAAAATTCAGTTCCTATTTTTTTCTGCGATTTCCAGCACAATTCAAAAGTGCAAACTCAAACAGCTTTGGTTTTAATTTTACAATACAAAAATATTTTTTTTTGTAGCGCATACGTTTCTTAAATTACAATTTACGTTACAATTATAACAATTACACATGAAAATTACTGGAAACTGTGCATACAAAATTAATGTTAAAGGATTTAAAGGGCAACCATTTTTAAATAACTAAATAACCTAGTACACAACAAAATATTGCAAAAAGCGTAATTTTTCTTTTCAACTTGATCTACTGTTAGTAATTTCTCTTAACCGTTGACACAAAAATCCTAAAATAATAATTGAAAAATTAAGAAACTGAGGGGATATTTTAAAAAGCAAAACTTTTGTCCATTTTTTTATAACTTTTATAACTTTATGGAATTTATTTTTATTAAGATGTATTTTTCTAGAGGAGTTACAATATGACGCAGTTTTTAAGAAATATGTGTCAAAGAAAAATTCAATAACTTTCGGTATTTTTCAAACACAATATTTCCAACTAAATTAAAAAATCTAGGTTCTTAAATATTGGTCAAAAACTAATTGAGATCCTATTTTTACATTTCCAGGGTTTCTGGAGGAGACTGTAATCTATGTATTAAATTTTTTTAAAGAAAATCAAAGACGAATTTTTTCAAAAATTCAATTAAAAAATTTGTTTTTGAGAAATCCATTAAGGTTTTACATTTGTTAAAAATATTTCTTTAAAACTGCGTCCAATTATTAATAACTAAACAAATTCATCTTAATATGCCTAAAATCTGTAAATTTATGATAATAGTTTAAAGAAAGGACTAACATTTTCTTTTTTGAATTTCTTTCAAGTTTTTGGATTTTTCAAAACATGTTATGATTTTTGCGTCAAAGCTTAAGAGAAATGACTAACAATAGATAAAAATCATATTTTCGTTGCACTCCAGAAGAAACTTTTAATGAATGTTTCTTCTTCAACATTTTTATAAGAGTATTATTAGTTATAACTCCGAAACGCTCTGTATTTTAAGATTAATCTGTCATTTCACGCTGCGTTTCCAAACATGCATTGATTATATTAGATATATTGGGCCGGAAAATGCATTAAATGGCATTCGACTTGTTTCGTAATTCAACAGCATTGAACGGCATTGCTTCCATTATTTTTCTCCGATCAGCGAAGGCATTGCATGGCATTCAACTGATACGGTCATTCAACTATATTCAATGACATTCAATCAATGGAATTACAAAAAAAGCCATTTTAATGCCATAATTTTTTACGGATTTAAAATTATCCGAACGAAAACTGTCGAATGCCAAGAAGCGTATTCGAAAAAACGGAATTTTTTCAGATTTATGGGCAATAAAGGGTACAATTTTCTCATTATCATATAATCTACTTCAATGATATCCTTTTACGTGATCATATCATATAAATATATTCAGACTCCTGATAATTAAAAAAAAACTAACAAAGTAAAATCCAATTTTATGGAATATGAATACACTCGTGTGTTCAAATGACGTTATAACTTCAGCCATACAACTTTATACATCAGTGTAATTATGATGGGTACTCGGTAAGAAAAAGTTGATTGGAACGTATAGACTGGCATTATAAAAAATGAACATCTAAATGCCTTTAAATGCGTACAAATTACATTTTTGTCAGACATCATATTTAAACACTGTAAATTGACACAGCCCCAATAGGGCAGATGAGTGACAAACAAACCCACAAACTAATAATTAGCAACAACAAAATTGACTAGAATTTTTGAAGATGTTAATAAAATAGTAGATTTTGGTAGATTTTTTTTACTGATCTGGTATATTATCATGAAAATAAGTAGTAGGGATTTCTTAAATTGCAGAATAGCATTTTTTGATCGAAGAATACGAATTTTAAGTTGAAAACAACAAATTCAAAAAAGCAAACAGTATTTGTTAGTACATTTATATCATGTTTTAATTAAATATAAAGAAATGTAATTTTTTGATTGTTTTGAAGCCACTCTTATAGAGGTTACAAATTTTAAAAATGACTCGTATGTTTTTGACCATGTTTAAAATGATTAAAGATTAATTTGTTCGAAAGTTTTTGACAATTAATTGTAATTTTTAATTTTTTTAAATTTTCTAATTGGATATTATAATTCAGTTTTTAATTGGTTGTATATAAACAGAAAAACCCTTTGTATTATAGAGAAGGAATTTTTTCCCGATGAAGGCCCGCAGTGAGAGCCGAAAATTTGAAAATATAATAATTTTTTTGGGCAGCATCTATGAAATTCAATGTAAGGATTCTTTTTGAGTCGTAAATGACAAATTCATAATGACGAGTCCAATATATAGTGGGCAAGTTTTTAACCATATATGACGTGGAATGAAGAAATCAGCCTTAAGAGCAAAAATGGGTGTACAAAATGGCAAATCAAAGTGAAAGTAAGACGAAAAGGTAGCAAAGGGGCCCTTGTACAAAACAGTTGACAGTCCTGTAACAGTGTGAAGGCTCAAGAAATACGAATAAATATAACGTTCTGTCTACGGCTGGCACATGGACGATTGCAATGGATAACAATCGGATTATGTGTTATTTTCATGTTTTTTTAAGACTAATAAAAAAATTGATAAAGGCCGGAAAAAACTAACAAGAAAAACAATCTAATCGCGCACATCGAGTGGTGATTAACCGAGTCAGACGTAATAGAACTTCGAGGTATCACATAGGCACGATGCGTGAGGTCGTTAGTGCACGAGTCAAGCGCGATGCAAACAAAACACCTTTCAACTTTGCGCTCCAGAGAATTCAATGTTTATCGCGAAACAATAGGTTTTTAATTAACAGGGGAAACCTTCCTTATTCAATCACGAATCAAATCCGGAAAATGTATTTTTTGGTCCCAACGCTACCCTGTTAAATGCCTGATAGGATCTGCTATGAACAAGATACGACCTATACGGGTTTACCCAGGATCTATATGGATAAGTATTTTCAATCAGAGAAGTAAACGGTTCTCTACGGATTCTATGAGGGACACGAGACCATTCGTGTATTTTAGCAAAGTCCAGCTTGACCATCTGTCCGGGTCTATCCAGCATTTATCCGGCCCGTGGACCCAGAAATTAATTTTTTCTAAGTCAAAATGATCGTCTATACTTGGGCCGTGAAAACAGAAATAGAAGTGTCTGTCTGGCTTAAAATACTCAAGTTTAATATACTGAGTTACCGAGATATTAAACTAAATAATGTTATTCATACGAGAATATTATTAGTTCCTTAAAAAAATGTATTTTATAACAAATCAATTAAATCATTAAAAGTGATAAAATGTTTAACCTGTCTATTAACCAAATGTCTGAAGCAACAAATCACTCGTGAAAAAGGGCCTAGATATCTGTCATACTGCGCTGAGTTATCAAGCGACGCCGCTTTGCTGAGATTTTTGCCAAATATTCCATAATGTAAATTAGCCTTGGGGTTTAGTTGTTAGGGAATGGGTTAGTGCTTTATGTAAGTTAGGTTCGAATCTCGCCGCAGCCGTTCCGATTTTTCATAGCGATTAAGCGTGCGATTATATATGTAGTGAATAAATTAATTATATTATTATTATTATTATTATTATTATTATTATTATTATTATTATTACACTATTAAGCCATTTCCCTCTCGGGGTAGGCGTGGCTCACTCGGTTGGGAAAGGAGTAATGTGGGGAAGGGATAGAAAATTTTCAGATTGATCCAGAATTCTCGTGTTATTTATGTAAATAACACGTTCGTTCCGCAACACTGCTCCGTGCCAGATTGCTGATCAATCTCTCTAGCAATCACCCCAAGTGAAGATCCTCACGAAGTCGTTATGTAAGGTTCCCCACTTGGGTCCATTAGTGACCAAGGTCTTTTGTTTCAGGCATCATTCACTGTACTGACAATCTTTTTGTTAACTATTTGCCGTCATACTTTCTTGTCCTGGCATACTTCTCTAGCTTCTTTTATGTCCATGCATTTTTTCATGCAGACTCTCGTGTTTCTATGACTTCTTATGTCTCTTCTAACTAGGGTCTTATTCACACATTCTAACCATTCTTTCCGCGGACTACCTCTGGGCACGCTGCCATTTACTTTACCTTGATACACTTGTTTCGTTAGTCGTTCATTTGGCATTCTCTCAAGATGCCCGAATCATTTTAACCAATTTCTTTCCCAAGTGTCTACTAGCGTCTCTTCTGCGCCACATTCTTTTAGAATTATCTCGTTACTTACTTTGTCTATCCGAGTTTTCCCGCATATTATGCGCATGAATCTCATGTCAATTGCGTTAATTTTACTCTTACCTTTTTCTTGATAATTCCATGTCTCGCTACCGCATAGTACAGTCGGTACAAGTATAGAATTATGTATTGCCATTATAGCTTTATTTGATATATTTTTACTTCTGATAAGGGGCCCTGCTCTACCAATAACCTTCTTACCTTTGTTTATGCTTCTATCTAATTCCTCATTTATCTTCCCGTCCCTAGTAAATAAGCTACCAGGGTATACAAACTTATCAACTTGTTAAATTCTCTAATCATTTAATAAAATAATGCATAGCATGTTCTCACTCTTTCCTTCGAACACCATAGTTTTTGCTTTATTTTCGTTAATTTTGAGGCCCATGCTCTTCATGTTTGCCTCTAGTTTATTTAACATTCTTTGTAAGTCTTCGATTGACTCTGCCATAACAACCTTATCATGTGCGAACGCTAACCCACGTACCCTTATAGTTTCGACATCCACACCCTCTTCATCGAAAAGCGCCATTCTTAAACACTTGTCCATAAATAATATAAATAACTATGAAGACATAAAGAATCCCTGTCTAACTCCTTGAATAATATCGAAAGAGTCACTCAATTTCCCATTCACCCTTACACTCGCTTTGCTACCCGTATATATTGTTTTCATACCTTGCAGGATCCATCCATTGACTCCATACTCTTTCAGGACTTCTCAAAGTCTACGTCTGTCTACCTTGTCAAAAGCTTTTTCTAGGTCAACAAATGCACAGAAAACTTTTTTTCCTACTCTCAAACTTTTTTCTGTTACTTGCCTTAAGGGCATGTGATACTTAGAAAATTGTCGATTTTACCAGTTTTAGGTTCCCCGGGCTTTATTCCTAGAATAATAAATATTTTGTTTTAAAAATTTGGGAAATGATAGCGAACATGCTCACAGACATCCCCACACACTTTTTTTGTAGGTTAATTCAAAAAAGTTTTAATTTAGCAAAATGTGATTAATTTGCATAGCGCTCAGGAAATAGTATCGATTTTTTCAGGGTTAGCTTCCCCGGCTTTTTTCCTAGGATGAGAAATATTTTGCCTTCAAAATCTGGGAAATGATAGCGAACATGCTAACGGAAGTCCCCGCACAATTCTTGTGTTTTTTTATCAAAAAAATTTTGATATTGCTAACGACGTGCGTGTATATTTCGAGGTTATGTGTGTTACAATTCACCCGAGCGTTACTTCCAAACTGCACAATATTTTTGGACGAAAACTTTGGACTTACCAATAAACATAGTAACTAATCTCCCGGATCTAACCTTGTTTGTAGGCAATCAAAAAAGTTTATTTCATATATAATTTCCAGATTATCGTAAAGGCAGAGATGAAAAATGAGGTAACCTCAAAATAATGCATATGAATAAAATTTTTATTTAGAACAATAAATTTTTTTGTTATTATCCCCCAAAAAAGAGTCTGGGGTCGTCCGTTATGATATTTTATAGCATCTCCGAATTCAGTTTTTAAAAATTTTCATTTTTCTGGAAAAAAGCCGGGGAAACTGTAAGCATCACATGCCCTTAAGCTAAATATTTGATCCGTACATAACCTTCCTGGCATAAACCCACTTTGAACTTCCCAAACTTTTGCTTCTGTTATTTTCATTACCCTACGAATAAGTATTATTGAGTATATTTTACTTTCGGTACTTAATAAGCTAATCCCTCTGTGATTATTGCAGTTGCTTTTATCTCCCTTTCTTTTGTATATTGGTACGATAAACGCTTTTTTCAATCGTCTGGGACGTCTCCTATCTCGAAACATAAATTTATCAATTCGCACAGTCTATGTGGTATGTACTCGCCACCGTGTTTAAGCATTTCAACGTTAATACCGTCTACACCTGTAGCCTTACCATTTTTCAAGTGCTTAATTATATCCCTAACCTCAGTGACACAGACTTTCTCAATTGAGTTTTCTATCGCATCGTGTTCAACATCGCAGTTGTGGTGTCCTATAGCTTCATCTCCGAATTGTCTCCTAAAATAGTCTCTGAAAGCCTCTAGTATTCCGTCTGTATCATATACCATTTCCCCCTACTATTTCTCATGTTGACAAATTCTGTACTTTTGTTTCCTTTTATTTTTTTATAAAGTAGTTTCTTGCTTCCCTCAAAGTCGTTTTGTATTTTCACCTCTTCTTCTGCTCTAATTGTATCTTTACGTTTATTAACTAATCGTTTGAGTACCCTGCTTTAATGTCTATAATCATTTCTACGTCTACTTCTTTCTTCATTGCTAGGACCTGGGATGTTAAAGTTCTCCTGTACGCTTCTCTCTTTGCTTTTTGGGCAGCCTGAATCTCATCATTTCACGACGCATCACCAGACATTCTTCCTGCAACTGCGGTACCACACACTTCGATCGTACATCTAACAATGATATCCCATAACATTGTCCAGGCGCCCTCTATATCTTTGTTTTTTATAAGGTCCTCCCATGTTGCCTTATCTATGCCTTCGATTATCTTATTTTGGAAATCTATACGCACATCCGGTTTCTGTAGGTTCTCGATTTTGATTCGCGTTTATTTTGTTTTCTTCGTTCTCTTTTTTCTCCATCCCCGACCTAAATTCATTTTTGAGATCAGAAGGTAATGATCAGTATTGCATTCAGCACCCCTAATGACCCTTGTATCTTTGACTAACTCTCTTAGTCTTTCATCGGCAATAACAAACACAATTATATTGCGGCTATTTCCTTTAGACCAGGTGTACATGTGGATCATTTTATGCCTAACCCAAGTATTTGTAATAAACAGATATGATTATGAGAATAATAATTATACGCGTTTTCCCGTATTTAATTGTGTTTAATTTATGTGTTTAGTTTCTTCCTCTGAAGGCTAAGTCTTTTGGTAGTTTTGCCGGCTGAAAACCACTATATTAATTTTGGATTTACAAACCCTGTTTTCCCTATATTGGAACGATATTATGCTAAATTGTCATTTATTTTAACAAAAAGTCTCTCAGTTTATAAGTACTTATTAGAACCGGATAAAATCAAGATAGATGTTTTTAGTGCCCCGCATAAGTCCAGCATAGGTCCCGAAATTAAACCGGGGACAAAACCTGTAGTTAACGCCCAATTTGCCCAGATAGAGTCCCGAGTATATCCGGGTTCTATGAAACTGAGAGAAATTATAGTCAAATCGATCGAGAAGCTTTAGCAATGATTTTCGGGGGGAAAAAATTCCACAAATATATTTACGAAAGAAAAATATTGCTAGTCACGAATTATGAACCACTAAAATTTATATTCAGTCCGATTAAAAGTTTGCCTCAGATGACAACTGCACCATTAATGCGTTAGTCGGTGATTTTCTCATCGTACAAATATTAAATTGTTTCTAAACCCGGTAAAGAAATTGGTCATGCGAACGCATTAACAAAATTGCCACAGCCATAGGAAACTACCGGTATCGAAGTAGTTTGTCAGTCAGTTTATGATAATTTCGAAGAGAGATTTTTGTCGTTAATCGAAATTGCAAGAGAGACAAAATCAGATCCATGTTTGAGCTAAGTAACACATTTTGTAAAAAACGGATGGCCCCGTGAAAAGTCAATTCCAGAGAACGTTAAACTCTATTATATAAATCGCACCAAGTTGTCAATTGAGTCAAACTGTTTACACTTTGGAAATTGAGTAATAATCCCGAATAAATTGAAAGAAGATGTTTTAGGAATTATTCATAAGAATGATCCCGGTATAGTACGTTTCTAAATGCTAGCTCGATCTTTTGTTTGGTGGAAGGGACTAGAAGACGACCTTGTGAGGCATGGTCAGACTTGTAAACCTTTTCAATTAACTCAAAACGATAACCAAAAAAAAGTAAATGTGTCAATGCCAAAGGCGCAAGCCCCTTGGCAACATGTTCATATTGATTCTTTAGACACTCAACTTCAAAAATTCCTAATCTTAGTGGATGAGTATAGTAAATGAATAGAAGTATGGATGATAAATTGAACAAATCTTGAATCTATCCTAGAATGTTTACGCGGGTATTTGCGAGATTCGGTTGGCCACACACTATCGTGTCAGATAATGGCCCTCCATTTAATGCTAAAGAAGTTGCACATTACTTTTAAAGAAAAAACATAAAGAGTCTTAACCTATTAACCCTACCGCCCAGATCAAACGGACTCGTCGAACGAGCGGTCCAGATCATCAATAAACTTATTATTAAAAATGTAATTTCTCCGTGTATAGTTTCGAAGGTTATCCCTGCTAAACGGTTATTAGCGTACAAACTAAGAACTCTGCTTTCTATGCTACTACCTTAAGATAAGGTTAAATTAAATTACAACCAAGAGATCCAAACGCATACCTTCGCAGTAAATGATAAAGTTCTAGCTCAAAATAACAAAAAAGTCTTCATTAAAATGGGTACTCGATAGAATTCTGCATCGCATCGGTGTCGTCACGTACCTAGTAAAACTGCTGGATAACAATATTAGAAAAATACATGTCAATCAATTAAAAACAATTCACCTTGACGATTCCGAGCACCCGAGTGAAAGAGTGTGGGATTTTTCTCCACCTAATAATCACATATCACTGAGGATAATCTCTCAACCTTAAAAAAAGGAAAATTATGTCTTGGCGAAAACTGAATGATCTCCGATACAAGGAACCCTGAGAGGTTCCGATAGAATCAAACAGCAACATATAACAACATTATAACAACATATAACATATGCAGTAATAACAGTAATCATAACATTTTGAAACAACCCCTAGTTTAAGCGAGGAGATGGAAAATGGGTGAAATTCACTTTAAGAAATGGATTATCCCGAGACAAGGGGAGTTATTTCTCTCATAAATAATTATAAAATTAATCAAAATAACTGTATTTATAAAGAATGTGTCCCTCAGGGACTTTTGTTTGGTAGGAGTTTGCACAAGAACTTTATAAGTAGCGCGTTATTTTTCAGTCTTATGTGCAAAATTTATAGCATCCCAAAGTAAAAATGTATCAGTTCACGTAATTCCGTTGTGATAAGCCAACTTGCGGGATTACGGGCAGTTACTTTTATTAACTTTATAATAATTTAAAAGAGAAATGACTCGCCATGTTTCCGGATAATCCAGTTCTTAAAGTGAATTTCTCCCCTTTCCCATCTCCTCGCCTTACTAAGAGGTTGTTTCAAGATGTTATTTTGGCTGTTTGATAGAGCGCCAAAAACGAAATATTTTTCCCATTTATAACTCTTTAGTATCTGACAGTTTGTGAGATATCCTGTAAAATGAGGTTTTCACCCTAAACATTAAGGGGAAGTTCCACATCCTTAATACGCAGCTCAGCACAAATGAATTACAGCTTTGTGCATATTTCCAAGCCCTCTTTTCACACGCAAAGGTTCATCAAAATCGGTGCTAAATAGTTGACGCTGCTTCGCTTGCACTTAAAACTCATTTTAATCAGATAATTCATAATATTCTAGAAGGTAATTATGGAGTCAAAAAAGAAAAGTTGCCCTTTTATAATTTTTTTTATAAGTTAGTCAAAGATACAAGGGTCATTAGGGGTGCTGAATGCAATACTGATCATTACCTTCTGATCTCAAAAATGAATTTAGGTCGGGGATGGAGAAAAAAGAGAACGAAGAAAACAAAATAAACGCGAATCAAAATTGAGAACCTACAGAAACCGGATGTGCGTTTAATTAAATTAAATTAAATTAAATAAATTTTTCTAAACCTTTTGTTTAACAACAGATGAATTTGGATACACTGTTGGTGCAATTTAATCGCACCGCGCAACAGGAAAAGACAAATCGATTTCTTTGGCTCACGATCCCCCAGTTACATTAAGACAATCAGCAGTGAAATTAGTGACAATCAGCAGAGTATGATTATGATCTTATTGATAAAGCAGGAAAAATTAATGTGAAATGAAGTAGATTTCAATCTTGAAGTGCAATGGTAACTCGTTAAAAATTTTAAAAAAATTGCTGATCCTCAGGAAATAACTCAGTTGAAATACCAGTAACGAAAAATGCTGAGGGTACGCCCGAGGTTGGAATGAACCATCTACCCCCAGTAACTTTCCCTGAAAAATAATTACGCTTACTTTGTAGCAGTTTATGGAAACTCACGTGACAACGGTTCTAGAATGCTTCAAATACAAGGTAATTTGCAAAAAATGTTCAATTAACATGCAAAATCATCGCAAACGACCGAAAAGGACAATAGTATCATATTATCCTTCCAATTAAAGATAAAAATAAAGGTAACCTTTATGAAAATTTGAAAAGCATTAAGAGAGCCAAGTGTTCACTACAAGCAATGGCAGAGAAACTAAAGATTAATTAACCCAGAAAAAACTGCACAAATTAATCACGTATATTGGCAAGAAATAATAGTCACTTTTGCTTTAGCATTCAAGGATTCAAATACTATACTAATAATGACGGTGCATGAAGGAATGCATTGCACTCGCTACATATTAGTATTGGAGAAACTAGCAGGGCAGCTTTCTAGTCGTCCTCCGTCAGTGAAAAATTACCAACCTATAACGGGTTTTTGATTAATTTAGTAACACTTTTTACGAGGTAACATCATTAGCACAACAAAATTGATTTTTGCTAAACACAGTTCTAATATCTATTATAAAAAATGACAAATCCTCAGAACTTTGTAGTATGTGCTCATGTCTTTTTTTGTCTTTTTTTTTCAAAAATATAACGCATAGAAAACTATGATTCGGTTCATGGGTAAATAAGGTCCTACTGCCTGTCCTATTAAGCACAGCATGCGTTTCAAAATAAAATTTTCTTTTTGATTCTAAAGCATGACTAATCCGCTACAATCAATATAATATACTAAGAAGTTATTCACAAAATACGAGATATGTTTAGGGGGGGGGGGGGGGGGGGGGTCTGCCGAAGTATCATGCTCTATGTTAAGACCAATGAAAAAAGTATCAAGCAGGTGGGGAGGGGGTCAGCATTTTCTGAAAAATATATCATGAATTCTAATCATTATGATGAAAGTAAAAAAAAAATCATTTACAAAAAAACTTTTTGAATAATTATACAAGTTTAAGACCAGACCCACCTTTCTTAGTGCTTTTCATTTATTATCCCAAATGCGCAAATCAATTTGGCTCTTTGTGTGAAAATAAGTCGGGAATTACAAACAGTGTCGGTAAGACAGGAATCTGGTCACGTGAGCTACTCATCACATGGCCTTAAATGATTAAAATCTAATTTCCGTAATCGTTTTGAAAGACCTCATTGACTACGGAACAAACATCATTGGACAATATGAAAAGTTGATACCTTATTACTTTACTGGCTCTGTAACCGGGGATTGCAACAGAAATGATCATAATCTATAAAATACTTTGAAAGAAATGATGTTAATCAACTCATCTCAGAAATCAACGTGTCACTTGAGTCTGCTTACACTCTAAAGGAAACGAATTTCGGTTCGAATATACACTAGACTTTCGATTGTATCAAGAGTTTGGTGCCAAGTTTGGCATGAGTGAAAACTCACCGAAACGTAAACATCAGGTTCATGTTGCGCAATGTGACGCAGTTACTGCTAGACCATTGGTTTACTACGCTTTATCACTATTCTGCTGTTTTTTCTAGGGTGACTGACCGCAGACCAGCTCCCTTTTGGCCCGGCAGCTTCTCTCATCCGCAGCCGACGCAGCTGTTTAATTCTTGGAACAATCGAGTCGAAATTCCTGGAATCCAAAGTCTAGTGTAATTATTCCAAACAAATTCCAGGTTCATGCTTACGTTAAAGCAATAATTAAAACTGTATCTTTAAAATCGAAACACTAGCAGATCCCCAAGAGCTGGCCATCCTAAATTTCACATTGTGTAATCAATTAAAAAAGATTGACTCTGTTGAGGATTCAATTTTTTGTCTTGAGGTTTTGCAAAACTCTTCATAGCTTGAACCAAACAGATGCATATTATCTGAAGAGCATGAAAAAATGCATTACTATCTTATCATTTTCGAAAATAAAGCAATAGCATCCCAGAACTATTACAAGAACCCAATTTCGCTTTGTATCGTTAGATATTAATCAAATGTTTCCCACTACATACCTACCAAAAAATAATTCATCTCTACATTTATTGGAAGTTACAGACAACGATCATTCAAAATGACTGATACAATTATTGTATACCCATTTATTTCTCTTCCACAGACGAAATCCTGGGATAATCAAATTTAGATGCCAATTGTGAACTCTTGCTTGACATAAGGTTAAATAATACTGACGGTCAATTAATGGAAAACCTGAATAATAACCACCTATTATCTACTTTAGAATCTCGAGTATGCTGGATTTATTCTTCTCCTCATAGTAAAAATATTCAAATTAGCTGCAGTATTAATTCTTTCGAATAACTTCCTATAATTTTTAGAGAAGATTATAGATACATGAATTGTTGACATAATAAACGAATTACAGCATAGATTAAATTGATGTTTTCAAACACGTCGGATTATAATACGTGAAAAAATAAGAGGGAAGGTGTCGCGAGATCCGAACGATATTCTTTAATCATCTTTCACATAAAATCGACTACTTATATGTATATTTATAATATGTATGGAAGAAAAACTATTAGCGCTGATCAAATCCGAATGAAATATATTGTGAGGATTGGTCTTATTCCATGCACAAGAAAAAGAGCGTTAGAGATACCGTCAATATGTCAGGGGGAGCTAATTCCAAAGAAAAGCAATGAGGACGCAACGCAATCAGACATACCTGCAATAAGATCATTTCGTACCTGCAAGAAAATCTTGTCGCGTTTGCAACAAATATTCTCGAAGCACGACGTTTTGCGAGCTATTAAAGAGGTTAAGTATAATTTCATTATTCATATTTATAAAATTTATTCAGAACGGAAGAAAATCTGAGCGAATTTTTCGAATTTCTATGTGAAAGGGAAACATACATCACATGCATGGTAAAGCGAAACCAAAGCGATTGCGTGCGTTACCACTCGAAAAGAGGAGATGAACGGGTCCGCGGTATCGCAGGTATTGGCAGGATTTATGTTTCAGGATGGACGAGAAACAAAGGAACCTAGTTTGATTTAACCCTGCTAAAAAGTAATCAAAATATTTTTTCATATAATCTGAAAGTAAAGGTTACATTCTTTGTCACGTTAAGAGATTCCTTTTCAACCCATTTCTATATGGGAGCTTAAGGATGAAAACATTGCCGCCCTGAATTTATCCTAACGAAAGTAATACCAACGAGGCAAGGTGAAAATAATAATTGTTTGATTCGCGATCCTGGGAATTAAATTAAATTCCTAAAATAAATTTTGAATTTCTTTTTTTCGCTCCAAAAGGAAGTCTCTTTTGATCCATAATTTGAATGGATGGTCCGTTATTTTTAGGTGGAGACACCGAGACGATTACTATGTATCCTTTATCTTCTGAGTGCTTCTCGCTACAGTAAAAAC
The DNA here is from genome assembly GCF_010883055.1 of Belonocnema kinseyi. Lineage (NCBI taxonomy): Eukaryota > Metazoa > Arthropoda > Insecta > Hymenoptera > Cynipidae > Belonocnema > Belonocnema kinseyi. Next base: position 2,399,075 of record NC_046665.1, on the reverse strand, counting down.
TCAGTTTTGTCGTGTTATAACTAATGCATAACTTACCTTTAAATGAATGTATCTATCGTTGAGTGGGGCGATGGTCGTGGGGGCTAAAGCGCGGGCTTCGAACTCACTCAGTCGGCTTGCGAGTTCGATTCCCGCCCCGCACACTGGAAGAGCCTCTGCGACATATGCGGTGAACGCTATCCTATCTCCGGAGAGTTGTGGGACCGGTGCCTCTAGAGAAAAGGATTTTCTCTAAGTACTTTAAGCTGTTGCTCTTGATGGTTCGGAACCCACCTTGAACTGTAGGTCCCCCTCCCACCACCAAGTAAGTATGTGGGGTGTGTTCAAAGGAATAGGAAAGAAGGTACAAGAAAATGTAAATCCTTAGGGGATACATTAGAAGCTGCCATTCCATTTCATGTATCTATCGTTTTTGAACGACAGGCTAACAGGTAATTATAATAAGTAGAGTAAATCTTATGGAAATTGAAACAGGGTCGAGGGTACGTGAAGAGACAAGAACATTGAAAATAAGTTACATTTATTTATATCCAAAATTACATCAATTTGAAGAAGAGGTGTAGAGGGAGATTCACTCGACTGTCCTTCTTATACACTGGTCATCCAAATTCGACTTTTTCCTTAAGTTCACTGGTCAGAGGTTGGTGAGAACGGTTAGTCGTTCTGGCTGGCCTTAAAGTTCACTATTTTTTTGAGTAGATGAGTATTCGCCTCTGTAAAGTGCAGACAAGCTCCAGGTCAGCTTTATAATGCGGAAGATCCGTGACAAGATAATCGTTTGAGCGGAGAATCCTTAAAATGTCCCTCAGAACTGCTGTTGCTTTTTTATTTTTCGCAATACACATTAGTAGAGTGAATTACACAAAAGGGTCCTTAATGCTGCCAGTGTGAATTCACAGCGGAATTTTTCTTTGCTCCTTCCAAGAAAAATCTTTATCTTCCAAAAGATGTATTTTTTACGTGAATTTACTTTGAAAAGGAAAATCATAGCCTAACTATTTCAAAATGCTGTGGAGCTTTGAAGAAATCTAACCTTTAACCAGGCGCTCTTGAAGCACCGCCTCACCACATAATTAGTGCAAAAGGGGACCGCCTTGGCTCCAAAAGAGGCGGAGTGGCGTGAGCGAGGACCTGCAATTCTTATGCATCCAGAGAAGAGGAAAAAAAACTAAGACGGATCGGGTTGTGTGAAATTTAAATAAACTACAGCAAATTCAATAAAAATAACGAAAAGAATATAGAAATTTTCCAATACAATTTAAACCGTTGTGGTCGTCAGGGGTCCAAAGGAGCCCACGCAAACTTTACGGCTAAGTCCCATCAAACTGGCATTTTGGAATTTAATCTGTGATGCCATTTGTTATTGTCTGAAGGTACTAAAACAAGTTTCGACAGGTTTTGAAGGTCGGCGTGACACCGGTTTGCCTGTAGGCATCGAATAGTGCGGAAGTTTTTTCCGGGGTCCAGCAAACCCCATGTGATGATAGTGCGCCAAAATTGGCAAAAAAGTTTAATTTAAAAATGCAATATTTGTGTACAAAAGTGTAATTTTAAATGTAAATAACAGTGTATGCGCGCCTATATTGAATTACCGACAAAAAAGGACTCTGCTCTGCAAGACGAAAAAGGATTAAGAAACAGAAACCCAATGTATGTCTTGTATTCGACCCATGTGCGATGAGCGTCGCATGCCAATTTTCACTGACTGCGGTTTCGGAGACGATTAAAAAATGTTTTTATGCCCGTAAGTTTTTTTGCTTTATCTCAAAAATTCAATTTTTTATAAAATTTTTAATGAAACTAGTCAAATTTTTCATTTTTCTCTACCTTACGTTTTTTCAACATTAAGAATTTTAAATAAACAGTAAAAAAGTATTGAAATGTAAAGAAAAGACCTTAAACTAAAGTCTTGCGCAAGGATCAAGTCGATACATCGCATTCAAAGATTCCGGAAAACGGTAAGAGAGTGTTTGTACAAAAGAAAAGGGAATTCTATATAAGATAAAAATATTTGAACTTGACATTTCGACCATGCAACTTAACAGCGGGAAACAAATACACGAAAATACCTGCCCCGCTATGGATGAAAAATCCGGAGATGGAGAATAATGATCAATACGTGAAAAATACAGGAGTAATTTTTGACCGTCTTACCTTGCACAAAAGGCAACACTTCCATCAAAGGTACAACAAACAAGATTACAGAACGAGGTCGTACAGAAAAAAAATTTTGAAAATGAACAACTTGTGACTTCTGCGCAACGCTTCCTGTACCGATTCGCTCTTCTCGACTACGATGTGCAGGCTTTTGACCCCGCTATTTCGTCGTCCGTGGGCTGGTTGTAGGTGCTGACTACGTTGACCAATGGAATGGAACGCGGAGATTCTATATTCACTTTAGGTGAGCCCTCATTTGACTCGGGAGGAACTAGAGCTCTTAACTTTTTCTCCCCTCCTCGTTTCCTTTACCCTTGCAATTTGGGCACTCCCTTTTTACATTGCAGTCGGTCCCACAACCAAAGCAGAACAGACGTTATTTCTAATTACAAAAACAGAATACATGACCACACTTTAGGCAATTAAAACATTTGATATTGCTACCCTCTCGTTCTGGTTCATTTTTAATGTGGCTGTTACCCCAACTATTCTTTTCGGATTGACTAGTTTCTCCTGTTTTCCTATGAGTATCACTACTAATTTGAGTAGGTGTTTTTAGGTATTTCGATCTGGTTCATTAAATCCGTGAAAATGCTGAATAATCCATTAGTAGCAATAACGGCTACCGAAATTCCGTTGCGTTTCTTTTTCACTGCCCTTAACCGGTTGGTTTTTATTTAGCCCATAGGCATATTTTGGAAGAAACGACGCATCCGTCCTTGGTGGTAATTTTGTCTTCGTCTTCCCTTGCTGCAGGAACATGACGCGGTTAAAGACGGTACAGACTCATTATATAGGTATGTGAGGCAGCCAATGCTAGACTCCCATGGGCCTTGTCCAGATTTAACGTTTCTGATCATTAATATCGCCAAATGCTGTACAGAAATCATATTTAAGCTGTCATTAAGATCAACACAAATGTATGTTAGGCCTAAATGAAATTAACGCGATTCCATCGAGGAAGGAAGGTATAGCTAACAAAACTTCTTCTTGATTCAAAGAAGACCGGTAAAAGTAACATTCATTGACTTACGGTTTGTGATAGGCTTTTGACACGTATTTAGCATGGTTGATCTACACCCTTTTTGTAGGGTTGATCTATGACACTATGGCACTTCAAACTAAAGTTAAATTAAATAAAAATCATATTTTTGATTCTGACCATGAATTCTGTCCAAACACAATTCTGAGAGGTGAAGAATCTTTCGTTCCACTGACCTGTCACTTTTGCATTCATCGTTGAGGCCGTGTTTGCCTGTAACAGTGTACCCTGCTACAACTGCTTTGAAGTGAGCTGCCGGTACTTTATAAATCCGAGCAGGCCCAAACACTCACAAACTCATGGGCATACCACACTCCTATCGATAGATGTTTCATGCCTGTATCCTGCGTGCTTGAAAAATAGCCCGCACGAAATTTTGCACAGGTAAGCCATTAAAATACTTTTCGCGCTATATTCACGGACTAAGATTTTGCATGTTTCCATTATGATCCCACGTACAACAATCAAGATAACGAAACGACGCCATACAGAAAAAATGGTTTAAAATGAACAACTTGCTCACATAGAAATCTGGCACAGAGTAAACTTTGAGCTCGATGCTCTCGCATTCCAAGTCCTGACCATAACCATACGGATAGCGCCACGGACTTACTTGTTACTTTTGCACCACACTTCTTGTACTGATTCGCGCCTCTCGACTACTATAGGTTTTAAAAATGCTGACCTCTCTACTAAAGTTTGAATAAGTCAGTAAACGAAAATTGCTTAAAAACGTAACAAATTTCACCGCGAAGATAATTTTATTGCAAACAAATTCTTTATTCATGACACCATCCTACATTAATTAGAAATAAAGTTATATTTGTGCGAAGGTTTAAAAACAGGGTCAACAACCTTAATTTCATGACAGTAAACTTTGACTTGTTATGCTCTGTTCAACAATCCGTAGAAACAAGGCGAAAAAATCAGGCAAATTCCTTGACATTTTCTGTAAATGTAGGTGTCATAAAAATTAGAACATTTAAATAATAGCAGTTAGCAGAGTTAATTATAGAGGACGACCTTATCTCAGCTCCAAATTGTGATCGAAAGCTCAAACTTTGAGATAAGTAAAAAAAATATTTTTTCTATGACTTTTTTTCTTGCGCACATAAAAGGAGTCATCATTATTAGTGTTAGTCGAGGGTTACTATTTTGCACTTTCTCCCAGCTACCTGATTACCGGAATGAATTCGTATTTATTTTGAGGCTTCTGGAAGAGTAAGTGAATTAAAACTGAATGAGAGAGACTGAATGGGATCCCTGGAGCGGACAGTTATGGTTGGGTACATTTCATGGATCAGTTACAATCGCCTTCCATTATTAAATTTTTTTAATTTGTATCCGAACTATATTTACAAAAAATGTCAAGGAACTCGCCTGATTATTTTCGCCTCGTTTTTAATAATATTTCAACAAAATATAACAAGTCAAAGTTCACTGTCGTGAAATAGACGCGTTTGACTGTGTTTGAATACATTGGCCAAACTGTAACTTTATTGATAATTAATGTATGACGGTGTCATGAACAAAGAATTTGTTACCAATAACATTATCTTTCCAAAAAAGTTTGTTACGTTCTTATGCCATTTTTTTCACTGATTATTTAAACTTTTGTAGAGAGGTCAGCATTTTTGAAACCTATAAACAGTATGCGGACTTCTGACCGCGCCTTTTCTCGTCCATCGGCTGCTTGTAGGTGCTGGCTACGTTGACAAATGGGCTGCGGCGGTACCGCCAAGTTAGATTAGTAGCCACGCAAATTTTGAAGGCAGAACTCCAATCCTCACTTCACACACGTTGTATAATAACGAATTATTGCGCCCTCGACCATTAATCCACATGCCAGCACAGCCAGCCTAATTTTCATCTCCCTCCAAAAGATTGATGTTAAAATTCCAGACGTATCCCGATATCCTGATTCTTCTATCGACTCCCTTCACGCAGCTTATTGAAATCTCATTTAAAAAAAGAAAACCCAACGGAATAAATACAAGTGAACAATTTACACAGCTGCCCCCAAAAAATTGACCTTTTCACTTCAAATTAAGAAAATCGTAAATATTTGTAACGAAAGGGCCAGAATCCTTGTTTAAAACCGACAATAGAGCATTAACTTAACCTATCAACCTCTAACCAGACTTGGTATTTTCTGACTAACCTTGGCAAAAAGAAAAGCAGTTCAACTGAACTGCCTGCGAATACGAGAAAGGGCCTATTTATTAGATCCAGGTTTTTGGTATGGAAATCCCGACGGTGCATTACGCAAAATGCCTATTTTAGCACAATGGTGCATAATACCATAGGTAACTATATTACTTTTACTGTCCTTCCTTCAAAAGGCGATAATCATGCTGTCTTCGTAGCAGACCAACCGAAAGCTATAAATTGAATGTAATAGCTCAGAATACACTTTTTCGTAGATCAAACTGTTTTGAAGATTATTGTATTTCCTAAATTTCCAGGATATAAAATTTACTGGTTACATCCTCCTCAGTTGTTGGCCAATTAAAAAAAGCGACCCGAAGAGCCCTCTTTTATTTGAAGATTTTAAAATGACGTCATGGGAATGCAGAGAACTTTTTTGAAAAAATATTTTAAGAGCAGAAGTTGGTCATCAATGTTAGAATAATAATATTGTCAAGTGTAGAATGTATTTTCTTAGTTATGTTCCATTCTTTTGGCGATTAGCGACCTCAAATTTTTGGTATTTTATTTCGTGACAATGAAACGTCATGACACGACAAAAAATGGAACGTGACTTAGAAACGACATTCTACGTTTGTAAATTATTACTTTTCAGACCTTTATTACTTCCTTTTACTTTAAGAAATTTGTTCAAAAAAATTGTGTGCAGTTTCAGTGCTATGTGCTAACGTTCATTAGTACTAACTCCACACTTGAAAATTCAGACTATGCTAACCTTCCTGACCTTTGCACCCATGCTTCCATGTCTGCGACATCATGCCAGGGAGCTCACTACTCCGCGAAATATTTTAGTCGCTTTTTATTCTATTTTATTGGTTTTCAGTTTACAAATTGTCGTAAGCCCACAAAATACTGGAAAAACACACATTTATAATGTTCTGCGAGTTTTTTAGCTGCGCAAATCGGGGTCATCTGAAAATTTTCAAATTGGTATCCATAATATTTCATAACTGCCACATTTGAGTACCTGCGCACTGCGCCGTTCCGCTTTAGACAAGAGTCGCAATCACTCTTTGCCGGCCCCCTGAGAAACTGAATGGGCTAGCAGGCTAGGAATCGGTACACCGCCATCACTGCAATCAGTGTCGGGTGCATTTACCTATATCATTATAGATATTATTTAATAATTAAAAATATAATCGCGGTAAAGGCGGGGGCGCCTACATAGGGGAAATTCTTAGACGTAAACGTTTCAAGGGTCATGTACACAGGAGGAAGTTTACTGTTTTAATAATATTGAAGGTTCCTTTGACTCAAAGTGCCTGTTAGAACTGCAACTTATTAATTTATGACATATCGTCTAACCAGATACAACGCAGCTTACTTTGTGGAAAAGCAAGTAAGAATTGCTTA